>NW_028176793.1:0-14246 GCF_949987555.1 Borostomias antarcticus
TTTGGTTCACATAATTGGTCATAGTGTTCACCTATTCAACGATGTATGCCAAAAAAATTACAAAATTCGACTTTTGTTGTAATCTTATATCAAAGTATATAATTTCTTACTTCCTGGAAAACGGTAGGTCACGTGCAATGACGACAACAGGTACCTTAGATTTTAGGCCAATAATCTCACGACATCCACCCGTCAATCAACGCTATCCTTCTATAGAATCTGTCTAAAGTTCTTAAAACCCGTCCACTTGTCAATGTTCCAATCAAATTCCTCTAAACATATGTCCCGCCCTCATAGCTTGTTTGCATCGGAAATACGTCAAACTACGGAAGTTAGATGATCTCAAACGTCCGCTTCAGTGCGACTTTAAAGGACTAGTTTGGTATTTTAGTATCACAAGCCCTGTTATAAGGTTATTTACGATCATACACAACAGCCCATATCAAAATGTTGACGAATCGTGATAGATTGATTGATTGACTTTATTGAGCAGAGCGTTGAAACAACAGTTACATCTCAAACCACATGGGGCCGCAGTACATGATTATTAAAACACTTCTGACGAGGATATAAACACACAAGAACCTCATGGTTTATTTCCATTGTGGTCCTCTGGCAAGTAAGAATCTAAACAACCCTGTCAGCATTGAGCATAGTAATAACTATCTACAGAAAGAGCCTATCATAGGGGCTTGACCTTTACCCTCTTGACCTTTACTAAAAACACTGTATAGCACACTATAAGAGACATACTAAACACAAACAATTGATCTACTAGTGATAAACAGCTAATGGGCTCAGGCCCTACCTTCCTCTTCCTAGGCAGATAACGACGTTCGTACTGTCTTCCTAAAGCTAGTTAGCCTAGTGGCCTGTTTGATGTGGACAGACAGACTGTTCCACATTACTGGGGCGGCTGTAGCTCAGTTGGTAGAGCGGGTTGTTCAGTGATCGAAGGGTCAGTGGTTCGAATCCCAGCTCCGACTGTTCACATGTCGAAGTGTCCTTGAGCAAGACACCTAACCCCAAATTGCTCCCAATGAGCAGGTTAGCACCTTGCATGGCAGCTACCGTGAATGAGAGGCCATTGTAAAGCGCTTTGAGTGCCGCTAAGGTGGAAAAGCGCTATATAAGTGTAGTCCATTTACCGCAGCCGAGTAATGGAAAGATAATTTGCCATTAGTAATGAGATTGAATCTATAAGGAACTATGTTTGTTTCTCTTCCTCTGCTTCCATGGTTACTATGTTTCTCACCAGGCTGAAAATAACTGATCAAGCATTGAGGAACATCTCCCTGTGTTCTCTTGTGGACCAAGCAAAGTTTTACTGCAGTCTTGAAATATCAGTTGTCATTCCTCACGTCACAGCTGATGGATTTCTATGGGTGTATATTTTATATCCCTCAAAAAACACCATACACATCATAAACACCATTAACTCATTTTCAAAGACAGGAATCTCACCAAGATCTCTGCACAAAACCACTGAGCAAGAGAAAACAGAAAACTATTCCAAAACTATTCAGAAGTACAGTCGGCCTTTAAATGAAAAATCTTACTTGGTTTAGTTTAGATTTCAAAGAACACGCTGAGTGGTCGGTCAAGCTGGTTTTAAACAAAGACACAGTTTATTCTATGTTACGATTTGCAAATTCGGACTCAAGCACAGGAAGTGAATCCGGGCAAGAGTGAGTCACTGGGGGACGAAGGCGATAGTTTATAACGTGAAAAAGGAAGTGACACAGTTTCAGGATGAAGAGGACAGGGAAGTGATGTCGCACAGGAAGAATTTGTAGTTTTAACAGACTGATCTATGAGAACGAACTACAAAGTTAGAACAACAGTCAAGTAGGAAAACAAAACACTTTGTTGAGACTTGAATTTCATTCACAGGCCTTTTACCGGATACCGGCTGCAGATGAATCCAAACCTCTCCGGCTTTGCTGTCTATAGAAGTCAATGGATTTAATACACTTATAAATAAAGCCTGCATACTTTGCAGGCTTTCAACAGACACTAGTGACCACTCAGTGAGTTTCCTGTCTTTGAAAACGAGAGTGTGTTTGAAGGATATTCTACATGCCCATAGACATGTATTGTATAATTAGCTGTTACAAGAGCAGTGAACAATTATCTCAAGAGTGCACAGTCCATCCAAATTTAGATATGGACCGTGGTATATGACCTATAACCTTCTAACAGGGCTTACTGTATGACTAAATACAAAACTAATCCTTTAAGGATGTATAGTAAGAATCACACACACAAACACACACACACGTATGCTTGCGCACAGACACACAGGCGCAGAAACACACACACACACACACACGCTGTGGTGGCTCTATTCCCTCCTGTGAATTATTCATGTAGGTAAAAGCTGCATTCAGCACTCATTCACCCTACTGGACCATTATAACTGGTGTGATGAGCATTGAACCAAACACATTACACACACACACACACACACGAACAGTACAGACACACACACACACACACACACACACAAACAGTATAGACACACCAGCTATCCTGAATGACAAACATTTTATGTGACTGCAGAAAAAATTGTCACAGCAACGTTTTTTTTCCCGGAGTACACAATTAAAAAACACAACACATTCAACACACAACACATTCAACACACAACCCCGGATCACACACACTGCCCAGTACCTACACTGTTGAGAGTGGTTGTGAAATATCAACGGTGAACCAAAAAACCATCAACCCACCCTCGCTTCCCACTGATCTCCACATTCCGGCAAAAGACAAACTGACATGGAATACTGTAGCATTCCGGAGAGTTCTCCCAGACACAGCCTAGGGCGGTTCCTCCCCCAGCGCGTCTGCTAGGGCCAGCGATCCGCAGCAGCCCGAGTGCCCTCCTGTCATGTGAACTGGGGTGTGAAAGCCTCGGTGGGGCCGTTAGGGAGCGTGAAAGGGGGGTCCCTGGGTGGCGATCGGGTCGATGGTGGATGGCGTGTGTCGTGGGTCTGGTGTGAAACGTTCTCCGGGTTGGACCATCCCCCTTGACGTATTGTAACAACCGGACAAAAGTTGAACGGTCGAGGCGCCGAGGGAGGGGAGGGGGGGGGGGGGGTTCCACGCCGAACGCTCCGCTCTGACAGGAAATGGCGCTGGGGACGAGGTGGGGGTTTGGTGGGACGGCCATCTTTTCTCGCCCTGTAGCCACTCCCTGTTGATACAGTCACTCTTGAAAAGCGGTATAGTGTGACCACAGCCTCAACTGACCAGTCTGTTGACTGTGGTACACAGTGGGGTGAGAGAGTGCACCTTGAAGGTGTATGAGAAGAGGTTTTCTGCTGACTCTAGACAAGTTTAGTCTGTTCTTAATCTATTCCCATCTCTAGGACACATATGGTCAGAATCTAGGAGTAGAGAGAAGACCAGGTGCAAACAGGAAAAGCCAACTAGGCACTGATGCACGGAGGTATGAGGAAGTAAGACAGAACTATGTATAGAATCAGGCCACACCGGGACTATAAAGATGCACAAACTCAATGCTATGTTGTCCCATCAGAGTTCACTGTGTCTCTGTGACTGATCCAGGATCTGTCTGCTGTTATACTCTGAATAGAGTGTGTCTCTGTGACTGATCCAGGATCTGTCTGCTGTTATACTCTGAATTGAGTGTGTCTCTGTGACTGACCCAGGATCTGTCTGCTGTTATACTCTGAATGGAGTGTGTCTCTGTGACTGACCCAGGATCCTGTCTGCTGTTATACTCTGAATGGAGTGTGTCTCTGTGACTGACCCAGGATCCTGTCTGCTGTTATACTCTGAATGGAGTGTGTCTCTGTGACTGACCCAGGATCTGTCTGCTGTTATACTCTGAATGGAGTGTGTCTCTGTGACTGACCCAGGATCTGTCTGATGTTATACTCTGAATGGAGTGTGTCTCTGTGACTGACCCAGGATCTGTCTGATGTTATACTCTGAATGGAGTGTGTCTCTGTGACTGACCCAGGATCTGTCTGATGTTATACTCTGAATGGAGTGTGTCTCTGTGACTGACCCAGGATCTGCCTGCTGTTATACTCTGAATGGAGTGTGTCTCTGTGACTGACCCAGGATCTGTCTGTGTGTGTGTGTGTGTGTGTGTGTGTGTGTGTGTGTGTGTGTGTGTGTGTGTGTGTGTGTGCGTGCACGTGTGTGTGTGTGTGTGTGTGTGTGTGTGTGTGTGTGTGTGTTAGTGTGTTCATGCGGGTCAGTGCATGCGTGTGAGCTTATGCGTGTGTGAGTATGTGTGTGCGTGTGTGTGTGTGTGTGTGTGTGTGTGTGTGTGTGCATATGTGTGATTCTCCTCTCTCTGTACCTGTTGACCCAAGACCATTGATCATCGAAACTGTCCTTCCAGCAAAAACATAGATTCTCCACTAGACTAATCATTGATTTCTTAGAGTGTGTGTGTGTGTGTGTGTGTGTGTGTGTACTGTGAGATGTTGAGGAAACAGGCTAGCTGGACACACAAACATACACACACACACAAAATAAGCTTTTTCTAGTGAAAGTATTGATCAAGTGTGAGCACACACACTTCTGGCAGTGTGTGTGACACCGTCAATAATTCACCTAAATCAGACTCGCCTCTGGGAAGAGAGGAGGGGATGAGGAGATGACAAAAAAGAACTATGGAAACAGGTGGGGGAGAAGAAAGGAACGAGGAGACGTAATCAGGGGAGGAGAGGTAGCTAGCAGATGTTTTCAAATGAACATTACCTCAGCCGAGCTCTCCCGTAGCTGTCGGCTTTAATCACACGTAACAGCGCTTCCACTCTGCTGAAGTCTCAGCTCCGGCGCTGAGAACTCCCACGCCACGCCGGTCTACGCCAGCGCTCTGCCCTCGCCTGCCCGGTTCTCCCTGGCGCCGTCTGCCCGCTGACCACCGCTCGCCGCCACCGCACGCGTTTACCGTCACCCCGAGGCGTTTCTGGTCTCCGTCTAACAGCTTGCGATCGGTTACAGCGGGCACGCGTGTGTGTGTGTGTGTGTGTGTGTGTGTGTGTGCGTGTGTGTGTGTATGCGTGTGTGCGTGTGTGTGTGTGTGTGTGTGTGTGTCTTGTAGTAGACTAGTGTATCTCCCGTTACAGTAAAACGGACAGTTGCGCAACAGATACCGACACCGTCTCACCTGACACACCATCCGGGGACACTTAATCGTTTTTTTTTTTTAATGTGGAACATTTGAACGTGCGCGCTGCACTGCCTAATGAGCCAATCGCGCGCAGTTAGCAAGCGCGGCAGACTAGCGCGTTAGCCGTTAGCTCAGGCATAGACTAGCGCGTTAGCCATTAGCTCAGGGCGCCGTTTGTCTCACGGTTCGTTTGCTGCAGCGTTTCTATTAATGATTTAATATGAAGTGTGGGAGAGTCTTCCAGAGAGGGCCTAGTCTACCGTAGCCAGGCTTAGCCTAGCCTAATGCCATGCTAATGTACCATAGTACATTATACAGGCTACATTACTGGCTGCTTCTGTGACCTGAAAAGTCCACATAGGCCTATCTCTAGCCATGTTTCCATCCACTTGTCAATCGAATTGTGTGAGGATCGCTAAAAATATGAATGCGAATAAAGCCGGTGAACGTGCGTTTCCATCTAGAGCTTTAAATCGGATAAAGCATTTATCACAAAAGACTTTTATCGAACAAGAGAAAATCCGATGAGATCGACAGTACAAACGTTTTGTTGATTTTCATGATTTTGAATCGAATTTTACTGTTTCCATAAGGCATTTTTAATTCGATATAACTTAATTCGCATGAAACGTGTGGATGGAAACATGGCTTCTGTTTCACATCTGGGACTTTAGTAGCTTTTTGAGCTAATGGTAGATATTTGAATTCCCACGAGGAACCCGTTAAGCCAACACCTAGGAGCAGAGCACGCCTGTAGCAGGGTTGTGAAGTCTCACGCCATGCTAAGCTAAGCTAGTCTCACCTCCACGCTCTTCCACCATTCTGCCTCGCAGGGCTGACACACGCGTTTCAGACTCTTCTCACGCTCACACGCCACACTTAACAATTCTCACGCGGAGCCCCTCCATACTACAGGCCCATAGCCAGGGAGAAATGACCAACCCCTACATACTACAGGCCCGTAGCCAGGGAGAAATGACCAGCCCCTCCATACTACAGGCCCGTAGCCAGGGAGAAATGACCCCCCCTACATACTACAGGCCCGTAGCCAGGGAGAAATGACCCCCCCCTACATACTACAGGCCCGTAGCCAGGGAGAAATGACCAGCCCCTCCATACTACAGGCCCGTAGCCAGGGGGGGGGGGGGGGGGGGGGTTGGGTGGACGTCGAACGAACCCCCCCTCACGACCAAAGGTCCAGAATTCAGGGCAAAAGTACCCCCCCCCCCCCCCCATCCCCCGCCAACAACTCGCGCGACAATCAAATAGAAAATGATCAATCGCCCCCCCCCCCCCGCCGCCATCAACAACTCGCCCGACAATTAAATGAACGGGAAGGGGATAAATCTCACTCCAAGTTTTTGGTCAAACTTGGCAACCCTGCTGCCTCGCCTGCTGCAATGATCAATATCTATACTGTATGACTAAGGCAACATGATGCTTAGCTCATGTCCCTCGCCATTTCTACACAGGCCTGTGATATTAGCAAAAGTCATCGTTTGTCCAAAAGCTGAGAAAGTAACCGCTACTGCTCTGACGTCCAAAGTCAAGCAAAGGCCTGCGTTCAGCATTGGCAAAGTGAGCCATTCACTTGGAGTTGAATATTGAGAGCAGACGCGGCTGTGAGACGATACAGGTGGAGGTGGGCACACAACGGGGACCCAGAGTTTATAATTGAAGACATCATGAATGAAAGATGAGGGGGGACTTGCATAGAATGAGATGAATTCAAATGTCGAGTTGAGAGTCAAAAGTCAAGGATGAGAAACAGGGCAGAAGAGGAGAGGAGGAGAGGGGAGGAAGGGAGGAGGGGGAGAGGAGAGAAGGGGAGGGGAGGAGGGGATAGGAGAATAGAGGAGGAGGGGAGGAGAGAGGAGGAGAGAGAAGAGGAGGGAGGAGAGGGGAGGAAGGGAGAGGAGAGGAGAGGAGGAGAGGGGAGAGGATAGGAGAGAAGGGGAGGGGAGGAGGGGAGAGAAGAGAATAGAGGAGGAGGGGAGGAGAGAAGAGAGGAGGGGAGGAGAGAGGAGGAGGAGGAGAGGAGGAGGAGGAGAGGAGAGGAGAGGAGGAGGAGAGGACTGAGCACTCTTAAGATTCTGAGCGCGACCTCCTGAAACTGCAGGTCCTGTGAGAGTCGCCCCCCCCCACCCCCCCTCATTATCATCACAACAGAAAGCCAAGAACCTCAGCACACTCAAACCAGCTCTGCTCCTAGTTAGCCTCCGGATAGCAATTCACCCTGGAACATTTGTTTGTGTCGCATTGCTGCTTATTTATTGAAATCCAAATAAAAACGTGTGGGATAGTAAATCTTCTCTTGAGTAAAACCACAGACACAAAAGGCCTCAGTAGTTCTGTAGTGGGTTATGGGTTTGCGAGCAGAGACAGACTCTCCGTGGCTGAATGTTTACCCAGCTAGCAGGTGTTGAGAACGCTGCGTTGAGCTCGGCTGCCTCATTGACGGTCGCGTCTTTAAATAGTCGCCCGTCTGTTACGGGAACGACGGGCTATAGGACACCTGCTCGGGCCGCCCTGCCCAAGGGGAACACAGAGAAGAACAGATCTAGAATCAGGACCCAAACGCCTGCTTCTATAGGACACCTGCTCGGCCTGCCCTGCCCAAGGGGAACGCAGAGAAAAACAGATCTAGAATCAGGACCCAAACGCCTGCTTCTTAAAGACCGCGCTGGCTTCTCTCAGTCTAATCTGAATCCAGTAGCCTCCTACACTAGGATAGTATGGATTAACTGTCTCCTACAGTGAGATACTAGTATGGATTAACTGTCTCCTACAGTAAGATACTAGTATGGATTAACTGTCTCCTACAGTAGGCTACTAGTATGGATTAACTGTCTCCTACAGTAGGCTACTAACGTATACATAATAATACAATAATGTAATGTAATTGATGCCAAGAAACAGACAGTTGATGCTTTTATCCAAAGCGACTAAAAAGATCATAACAAATCAGTCATAATAATAATAATAATAATAATAAATTGCATTTGTAATATGCTATCACTTTGCAAACACCACCAACCTGTAGGCCCAAGTGAGCAGAAACTTCAATATGCTTTGAGCTGGCAGGAATTATGAAGTTACATTACATTACATTCCAGTCATTTAGCAGATGCTTTTATCCAAGGCGACTTACAATAATTGCATTTAACGTAGGAAGAGCCAGTGTACTACTACTCACCAGAACTCACAAGTGCATCTCCTCTCTAAAACAAGTGACTAAGAGCATAATCTAGTGCTGAAGGCAAAGTGCAAGAATAGCAAACTAGAATGATACCTGCTGCGTAGCACTGGGTCGGGGCTGGGGCCGGACTGGGTCAGTACTGGGTCAGCACTGGGTCAGTACTGGGTCAGTACTGGGTCGGGGCTGGGACCGGACTGGGTCAGTACTGGGTCGGGACTGGGTCAGTACTGGGTCGGGGCTGGGACCGGACTGGGTCAGTACTGGGTCAGTACTGGGTCGGGACTGGGTCAGTACTGGGTCGGGGCTGGGACCAGATTGGGTCAGTACTGGGTCAGTACTGGGTCGGGGCTGGGACCGGACTGGGTCAGTACTGGGTCAGTACTGGGTCGGGTCTGGGGCCGGACTGGGTCAGTACTGGGTCGGGGCTGGGACCGGACTGGGTCAGTACTGGGTCAGTACTGGGTCGGGGCTGGGACCGGACTGGGTCGGGACTGGATCGGGGCTGGGTCAGTACTGGGTCGGGGCTGGGACCGGACTGGGTCGGGACTGGGTCAGTACTGGGTCGGGGCTGGGTCGGGACTGGGTCGGGGCTGGGTCAGTACTGGGTCGGGGCTGGGACCGGACTGGGTCGGGACTGGGTCGGGGCTGGGTCAGTACTGGGTCGGGGCTGGGTCGGGACTGGGTCGGGGCTGGGTCAGTACTGGGTCAGTACTGGGTCGGGGCTGGGTCAGTACTGGGTCGGGGCTGGGTCGGGACTGGGTCGGGGCTGGGTCAGTACTGGGTCGGGGCTGGGACCAGACTGGGTCGGGACTGGGTCAGGCCGGGCGGAGTAAGAGGAGGAAGGAGACAAATGACAAATACATGAGGGTCTAGGAGGTGAACACATATACACACAAGTTGATGCAGGCTTATGTTTTCCTGTTTCCTGGGGGACATTCCTGGGGACATTCTTAGAGGAATGGACCTCCCTCCCCCTCTACTCTGCTACCGCTCCTCCTTTCTCCCCCTCTCCTCCTCCTCCTCCTCTCCATCTCCTCCTCCTCTTCGCTCCCCGGCTGTGACCCCTCTCTGTCTAGAGTGGGGACAGGCATCGCTAGCTGATGAGGAGCTTAGCCTCTTAGTCTGGGGTGGAGACACTAAGACAGGCATTACTAGCTGATGAGGAGCTTAATGCCAGCAGCTGATGAATGATTGATAGGAAGAAAAGGTAAGCGCTTAGTCTGCCCTTTTCCAGGGCAATAAGACGCCTTTACTGAGGAGGAGGTGGAGGAGGGAGGAGGAGGAGGAGGAGGAGGGAGGAGGGAGGAGGGAGGAGGGAGGAGGAGGAAGAGGAGAGGAAAATGAGTCGGAGGATGAGGGGGAGAGGAGTAGAGAGGAGGAGGAGGAGGAGGAGAGGAAAATGAGTGGGAGGATGAGGGGGAGAGGAGTAGAGAGGAGAAGGAGGAGTAGGGAGAGGAGGAGGAGGAAGGGGAGGATGAGTGGAGAGGAGGAGGAAGGGGAGGATGAGTGGAGAGGAGGAGGAAGGGGAGGATGAGTGGAGAGGAGGAGGAAGGGGAGGATGAGTGGAGAGGAGGAGGAAGGGGAGGAGGAGTGGAGAGGTGGGTTTAAAGTCAGAGTGTTGTTTTACCGTCTCACCTCAACCTGATCACTGACACCCAAGTTGAGACCCAGACCCAAATATGACCTCTTCCTATAGACGGTCTCCAATGACCAAGGTCACCTGGGCGTTCTGCCTGGATGAGCTGGTTTCCAGTTCTCACCTGGCCAGGTGTGCAGACAGCCTCAGAAACGTGGGCTATAGGGCTTCTGGACAGAGCCACGTCCAGGACCAGATCAGGACCAAACCAGGACCAGATCAGGACCAAACCAGGACCAGACCAGGACCAGATCAGGACCAAACCAGGACCATACCAGGACCATACCAGGACCAGACCAGGACCAGACCAGGACCAAACCAGGACCAGATCAGGACCAAACCAGGACCAGACCAGGACCAGACCGGGACCAGACCAGGACCAAACAAGGACCAGACCAGGACCAAACCAGGACCAGACCAGGACCCAGCTTGTCTGCCCTCATCCCGGCCCAAACCCTCCCCCCTCTACCACAAACCCCTCCCTCTCTCCCCGAGTCTGAACCTGACAGATGATGGGGGGAGGTGGAGAGAGAGAGATGGAGAAAGAGAGAGAGAGAGATAGAGGGTATGAGATGGAGAGAGAGAAAGAGAGATGGAGAGAGTGAGATGGAGAGAGGTAGATAGAGATAGAGGACAAGGACACATCACTTATTCATGGTGGCTGTGTAATGATTTCTATGAGCAGAGATAGCCTTGTGTTAATGGCCACTCGCTCTTTTTGTGTCTATATTTCTTTGGAGTCAGTTTTACTATGTGCCTGATAAAACAGTGGTGCAGAGAGACAGACAGACAGAGAGACAGACAGGCAGGCAGAGAGACAGGCAGGCAGGCAGGCAGGCAGGCAGACAGACAGACAGACAGACAGACAGGCAGACGGACAGACAGGCAGGCAGGCAGACAGACAGACAGACAGACAGACAGAGACACAGACAGGCAGACAGACAGACAGCATACATATTAGAAGCTAGCCTCTCTCTCCCTCTCTCCGTCCCCGGGGACAGCTTGGTCATATTGGCCATCAGTGCCCTCTTAACGTCCCTGTTGACAAAAATAAATAGTTGAACTCTTATGCATGAATATTTAATGCTCAGCGAAACTGGATCATAGGTCCCCGCAGGGCTGAGGCTCATTTACCAGGCCGGAGAGACGCGCAGGCAGGAGAGACGCGCTCGCTCGGGGTCCTTATCAGGGATCAACAATCATAGGTCCCCGCAGGGCTGAGGCTCATTTACCAGGCCGGAGAGACGCGCTGGCAGGAGAGACGCGCTCGCTCGGGGGCCTCATTTACCAGGCCGGAGAGACGCGTTCGCTCGGGGTCCTTATCAGGGCCGACTACGTTATGAGTCAAACTCCTTAAAAAGTACGAGGACATGAAGTTGCCTGATTAAGACTCGGCCCGGAGTCTACAGCGAGCTGGGGCCGCGCCTCTGCGCCCGCGCTCGTTAAGAGCGGATCTCCCGCGCTCGTTAAGAGCGGATCTCCCGCGCTCGTTAAGAGCGGATCTCCCGCGCTCGTTAAGAGCGGATCTCGCCGTAAAAACGTCTGTTGGAGGGAAGGTCGGCTACACACACAAACAATAACAACATACAAACAAACAAATAACCCCCCTGTGGTTGGCTACAGCGCACGCAAACCCCTGGACCCTCGTCAAGCAGGATAACGAACCGCTCCTCTAGATGAGGACATTGTCGGCCTCTGTCCAGCGAAGAGGGGGGGGGGAGGGGGCTGTCGATCGGACGCCCACTTGGAGGTGAAGGCCACTCCCTCTGACCGCTATAGCCATGGTAACGCTGTCGGACCGATGGGCCAGATTATGACATCACCCAGTGGGGAGCCAATCACTCGATGTCTGTGACTACTGTTTAACCATGGGCTGCAGTAAATATCAGAGTGTGTGACTTTAAGAACCGTATTAGCACCCCCCCGTGTGTGTGTGTGTGTGTGTGTGTGTGTGTGTGTGTGTGTGTGTGTGCGTGCGTCTCTAGAATACAGGTCCCCTCCCACAGGCTAGAACAGACAGACAGGACAGAACATAGACTCCAGCATCTTCCATGTTCCATTATAGACCTCACTCAAATCAATCAGGTCAGGATTGGACTCTTACTAACAAGGTACTGTATGTATATCCTGCCCCACACACACACACACACACACACACACACACACACAGCGCCCCTGCCCTGCCCCACCCCACCCTGCCGCCCCCTCAGAGCAAACACGAGAGCAGACTGGCGGTCCCACCCAGGTGTGCCGCCCAGCGATGTCAGCTGTGTCTGCTGTGGATGTCGTAGTATTTAGTTAACACACCCACTTCCGGCTTTAGGCCTGGGCCATAGCAAACACACACCAGTATTTGCCATGTCTCTCCTATGATGCTTTTAGCTTCTCTTACTCTAAAAATGTAATTTAATGTAATGTATTGCTTTATAAATGTTCTTAGCCGGTAGACAAACATACTCCTGGAGCTTGCTCGATCGCCTTGTTGAGAGGGGTCAGGGAAGAATTTTTACAGCTCACTTATCTGGCCCCCGGGTGATTACAGTTTTTTTTCTTCCCTCTGGAATATGTAGGGGTGGGTCGTATGCCCTCCTCCCTTGTTCTCTGTAAAGCGCATTGTGTTGCCTCTGGGTATGAAATGCGCTATACAAATAAAGCTTTGTTTGTTTGTTTGTTTGTTTGTCAGCGCCCTCGGCGCTCCGGACCAGAGAGCCGGCCCTGTGGTGACAGCTCCTGCGTGGGGCTCCTAGTGAACGTGGGCGGTGGCGTGACCCCTGACCCCTGCTTCTTTTGGCTGTGATGTGATGTGCGTGTGTGCGTGTGTGTGCGGCCATGTGTGTCTGTGTGCGTGTGTGTGTGTGTATGTGTGTCTGTGGGTCCATGTGTGTCTGCGTGTGTGTGTGCGGCAATGTGTGTCTGCGTGCGTGTGTGTGTGTGTCTGTGTGTCCATGTGTGTCTGTGTGTGTGTGTGTGTGTGTGTGTGTGTGTGTGTGTGTGTGTGTACGTCCATGTGTGTCTGTGTGTGTGTGTGTGTGTGTGTGTGTGTGTGTGTGTGTGTGTGTGTGGGTGTGTCTGCGCGTCCGTGTGTGTATGTGTGTGTGTGTGTGTGTGTGTGTGTGTGTCTGCGCGTCCATGTGTGTGTGTGTGTGTGTGTGTGTATCAGGTTGCCATCACGACCGTCTCTGACAGGTCAGTGTTGTTAAGCGTCAGGTTGCCACGGAGACAAAAGGGCATTAGGTTGGCAGCCTGGAGGCTGGCACGATACCACGGCAACCTGATCCGCTGGCACAGCCGGTCGTTGCAGACAACAGGTCAGGTGTCCGTGTTTACTAAACACTCTCAGGTCAGATGTGTTTGAGCTCCTGACATCCACCTGCATCCGCTGACCTCACCTGGGCTCCCCAGGGGGCCATGGTGGCTGTAAATGGTAAATGGACTACACTTACATAGCGCTTTTCCACCTTAGCGTCACTCAAAGCGCTTTACAATGGCCTCTCATTCACCCATTCACACACACATTCACACACCAATGGCATTAGCTGCCATGCAAGGTGCTAACCTGCTCATTGGGAGCAATTTTGGGGTTAGGTGTCTTGCTCAAGGACACTTTGACATGTGGACAGGAGGAGGCGGGATTCGAACCGCTGACGCCTTCGATCATTGAACGACCCGCTCTACCAACTGAGCTACAGCCGCCCCCTATGTATGCACACTGCGTCCCGTGTGTTTGAAAGAAAGGGTGAAGAGAGGAGGAGAGTAGGAGAGGAGGAGGGGAGGAGGAGAGGAGAGGAGAGGAGGAGGGGAGGAGGAGAGGATGAGTGGAGAGGAGAAACCTCTACAAAACCCACTTTCACCTCATCTTTGTAGTTCCAGACAAGTTAGCCGTCGCAATATTGTCCGCTGATATAACGTGTCCTCCCACCCCAGTGCATGTTTGGATGAATCCTTCTTCTCTAGGCCACTGCACACGTGCAGAGGGGGGGTTTTTCTTGGCCCGCCTCTTCCTGTTCTGTCCTCATAGTCCAGCGCTACCATAGACATGAAAGAAACAGCTGTACACTTTGACTCTGGCTCCAAAGAAAAATGACCGAGCTGTTTCATTCGGCGTATAAAGTATGTTTGTCTATGGAAAAAGTATTCTTGGAGAGTATTCTTAGCCCCCATGGCCTAAAGTGACTTCCATACTTCAGTAGCAAGCTTGGCCCAGAGCTGTTCCTAGGGGCTTGGGCCACATGCACCCTCCTACATGCACATGC
>NW_028176792.1:0-92000 GCF_949987555.1 Borostomias antarcticus
AGTTGGGATGGACAGTAGCTAGCACATTGGTTTGATAGCATAGTTGGGATGGACAGTAGCTAGCGCATTGGTTTGATAGTAGCATAGTTGGGATGGACAGTAGCTAGCGCATTGGTTTGATAGTAGCATAGTTGGGATGGACAGTAGCTAGCACATTGGTTTGATAGCAGCATAGTTGGGATGAACAGTAGCTAGCACATTGGTTTGATAGTAGCATAGTTGGGATGGACAGTAGCTAGCGCATTGGTTTGATGGATGGACAGTAGCTAGCACATTGGTTTGATTGCAGCATAGTTGGGATGGACAGTAGCTAGCACATTGGTTTGATAGTAGCATAGTTGGGATGGACAGTAGCTAGCACATTGGTTTGATAGCATAGTTGGGATGGACAGTAGCTAGCGCATTGGTTTGATAGTAGCATAGTGTGGATGGACAGTAGCTAGCACATTGGTTTGATGGATGGACAGTAGCTAGCACATTGGTTTGATAGTAGCATAGTTGGAATGGACAGTAGCTAGCGCATTGGTTTGATAGTAGCATAGTTGGGATGGACAGTAGCTATTACATTGGTTTGATAGCATAGTTGGGATGGACAGTAGCTAGCGCATTGGTTTGATAGTAGCATAGTTGGGATGGACAGTAGCTAGCGCATTGGTTTGATAGCATAGTTGGGATGGACAGTAGCTAGCACATTGGTTTGATAGCAGCATAGTTGGGATGAACAGTAGCTAGCACATTGGTTTGATAGTAGCATAGTTGGGATGGACAGTAGCTAGCACATTGGTTTGATGGATGGACAGTAGCTAGCACATTGGTTTGATTGCAGCATAGTTGGGATGGACAGTAGCTATTACATTGGTTTGATAGTAGCATAGTTGGGATGGACAGTAGCTAGCACATTGGTTTGATAGTAGCATAGTTGGGATGGACAGTAGCTATTACATTGGTTTGATAGCATAGTTGGGATGGACAGTAGCTAGCAAATTGGTTTGATAGCAGCATAGTTGGGATGGACTGTAGCTAGCGCATTGGTTTGATAGTAGCATAGTTGGGATGGACAGTAGCTAGCGCATTGGTTTGATAGTAGCATAGTTGGGATGGACAGTAGCTAGCGCATTGGTTTGATAGTAGCATAGTTGGGATGGACTGTAGCTAGCGCATTGGTTTGATAGTAGCATAGTTGGGATGGACAGTAGCTAGCGCATTGGTTTGATAGTAGCATAGTTGGGATGGACAGTAGCTAGCGCATTGGTTTGATAGTAGCATAGTTGGGATGGACAGTAGCTAGCGCATTGGTTTGATAGTAGCATAGTTGGGATGGACAGTAGCTAGCGCATTGGTTTGATGGATGGACAGTAGCTAGCACATTGGTTTGATTGCAGCATAGTTGGGATGGACAGTAGCTAGCACATTGGTTTGATAGTAGCATAGTTGGGATGGACAGTAGCTAGCACATTGGTTTGATAGCATAGTTGGGATGGACAGTAGCTAGCGCATTGGTTTGATAGTAGCATAGTTGGGATGGACAGTAGCTAGCGCATTGGTTTGATAGTAGCATAGTTGGGATGGACAGTAGCTAGCACATTGGTTTGATAGCAGCATAGTTGGGATGAACAGTAGCTAGCACATTGGTTTGATAGTAGCATAGTTGGGATGGACAGTAGCTAGCGCATTGGTTTGATGGATGGACAGTAGCTAGCACATTGGTTTGATTGCAGCATAGTTGGGATGGACAGTAGCTAGCACATTGGTTTGATAGTAGCATAGTTGGGATGGACAGTAGCTAGCACATTGGTTTGATAGCATAGTTGGGATGGACAGTAGCTAGCGCATTGGTTTGATAGTAGCATAGTTGGGATGGACAGTAGCTAGCGCATTGGTTTGATAGCATAGTTGGGATGGACAGTAGCTAGCACATTGGTTTGATAGCAGCATAGTTGGGATGAACAGTAGCTAGCACATTGGTTTGATAGTAGCATAGTTGGGATGGACAGTAGCTAGCGCATTGGTTTGATGGATGGACAGTAGCTAGCACATTGGTTTGATTGCAGCATAGTTGGGATGGACAGTAGCTATTACATTGGTTTGATAGCATAGTTGGGATGGACAGTAGCTAGCACATTGGTTTGATAGTAGCATAGTTGGGATGGACAGTAGCTATTACATTGTTGTGATAGCATAGTTGGGATGGACAGTAGCTAGCAAATTGGTTTGATAGCAGCATAGTTGGGATGGACTGTAGCTAGCGCATTGGTTTGATAGTAGCATAGTTGGGATGGACAGTAGCTAGCGCATTGGTTTGATAGTAGCATAGTTGGGATGGACAGTAGCTAGCGCATTGGTTTGATAGTAGCATAGTTGGGATGGACTGTAGCTAGCGCATTGGTTTGATAGTAGCATAGTTGGGATGGACAGTAGCTAGCGCATTGGTTTGATAGTAGCATAGTTGGGATGGACAGTAGCTAGCGCATTGGTTTGATAGTAGCATAGTTGGGATGGACAGTAGCTAGCGCATTGGTTTGATGGATGGACAGTAGCTAGCACATTGGTTTGATTGCAGCATAGTTGGGATGGACAGTAGCTAGCACATTGGTTTGATAGTAGCATAGTTGGGATGGACAGTAGCTAGCGCATTGGTTTGATAGTAGCATAGTTGGGATGGACAGTAGCTAGCGCATTGGTTTGATGGATGGACAGTAGCTAGCACATTGGTTTGATTGCAGCATAGTTGGGATGGACAGTAGCTAGCACATTGGTTTGATAGTAGCATAGTTGGGATGGACAGTAGCTAGCACATTGGTTTGATAGCATAGTTGGGATGGACAGTAGATAGCACATTGGTTTGATAGTAGCATAGTTGGGATGGACAGTAGCTAGCACATTGGTTTGATAGCATAGTTGGGATGGACAGTAGATAGCGCATTGGTTTGATAGTAGCATAGTTGGGATGGACAGTAGCTATTACATTGGTTTGATAGCATAGTTGGGATGGACAGTAGCTAGCACATTGGTTTGATAGCAGCATAGTTGGGATGGACTGTAGCTAGCACATTGGTTTGATAGTAGCATAGTGTGGATGGACAGTAGCTAGCACATTGGTTTGATGGATGGACAGTAGCTAGCACATTGGTTTGATAGTAGCATAGTTGGAATGGACAGTAGCTAGCGCATTGGTTTGATAGTAGCATAGTTGGGATGGACAGTAGCTATTACATTGGTTTGATAGCATAGTTGGGATGGACAGTAGCTAGCGCATTGGTTTGATAGTAGCATAGTTGGGATGGACAGTAGCTAGCGCATTGGTTTGATAGCATAGTTGGGATGGACAGTAGCTAGCACATTGGTTTGATAGCAGCATAGTTGGGATGAACAGTAGCTAGCACATTGGTTTGATAGTAGCATAGTTGGGATGGACAGTAGCTAGCGCATTGGTTTGATGGATGGACAGTAGCTAGCACATTGGTTTGATTGCAGCATAGTTGGGATGGACAGTAGCTATTACATTGGTTTGATAGCATAGTTGGGAAGGACAGTAGCTAGCAAATTGGTTTGATAGCAGCATAGTTGGGATGGACTGTAGCTAGCGCATTGGTTTGATAGTAGCATAGTTGGGATGGACAGTAGCTAGCGCATTGGTTTGATAGTAGCATAGTTGGGATGGACAGTAGCTAGCGCATTGGTTTGATAGTAGCATAGTTGGGATGGACAGTAGCTAGCGCATTGGTTTGATAGTAGCATAGTTGGGATGGACAGTAGCTAGCGCATTGGTTTGATGGATGGACAGTAGCTAGCACATTGGTTTGATTGCAGCATAGTTGGGATGGACAGTAGCTAGCACATTGGTTTGATAGTAGCATAGTTGGGATGGATAGTAGCTAGCACATTGGTTTGATAGCATAGTTGGGATGGACAGTAGCTAGCGCATTGGTTTGATAGTAGCATAGTTGGGATGGACAGTAGCTAGCGCATTGGTTTGATAGCATAGTTGGGATGGACAGTAGCTAGCACATTGGTTTGATAGCAGCATAGTTGGGATGAACAGTAGCTAGCACATTGATTTGATAGTAGCATAGTTGGGATGGACAGTAGCTAGCGCATTGGTTTGATGGATGGACAGTAGCTAGCACATTGGTTTGATTGCAGCATAGTTGGGATGGACAGTAGCTATTACATTGGTTTGATAGCATAGTTGGGATGGACAGTAGCTATTACATTGGTTTGATAGCATAGTTGGGATGGACAGTAGCTAGCACATTGGTTTGATAGTAGCATAGTTGGGATGGACAGTAGCTATTACATTGGTTTGATAGCATAGTTGGGATGGACAGTAGCTAGCACATTGGTTTGATAGTAGCATAGTTGGGATGGACAGTAGCTATTACATTGGTTTGATAGCATAGTTGGGATGGACAGTAGCTAGCAAATTGGTTTGATAGCAGCATAGTTGGGATGGACTGTAGCTAGCGCATTGGTTTGATAGTAGCATAGTTGGGATGGACAGTAGCTAGCGCATTGGTTTGATAGTAGCATAGTTGGGATGGACAGTAGCTAGCGCATTGGTTTGATAGTAGCATAGTTGGGATGGACTGTAGCTAGCGCATTGGTTTGATAGTAGCATAGTTGGGATGGACAGTAGCTAGCGCATTGGTTTGATAGTAGCATATTTGGGATGGACAGTAGCTAGCGCATTGGTTTGATAGTAGCATAGTTGGGATGGACAGTAGCTAGCGCATTGGTTTGATAGTAGCATAGTTGGGATGGACAGTAGCTAGCGCATTGGTTTGATGGATGGACAGTAGCTAGCACATTGGTTTGATTGCAGCATAGTTGGGATGGACAGTAGCTAGCACATTGGTTTGATAGTAGCATAGTTGGGATGGACAGTAGCTAGCACATTGGTTTGATAGCATAGTTGGGATGGACAGTAGCTAGCGCATTGGTTTGATAGTAGCATAGTTGGGATGGACAGTAGCTAGCGCATTGGTTTGATAGCATAGTTGGGATGGACAGTAGCTAGCACATTGGTTTGATAGCAGCATAGTTGGGATGAACAGTAGCTAGCACATTGGTTTGATAGTAGCATAGTTGGGATGGACAGTAGCTAGCGCATTGGTTTGATGGATGGACAGTAGCTAGCACATTGGTTTGATTGCAGCATAGTTGGGATTGACAGTAGCTATTACATTGGTTTGATAGCATAGTTGGGATGGACAGTAGCTAGCACATTGGTTTGATAGTAGCATAGTTGGGATGGACAGTAGCTATTACATTGGTTTGATAGCATAGTTGGGATGGACAGTAGCTAGCAAATTGGTTTGATAGCAGCATAGTTGGGATGGACTGTAGCTAGCGCATTGGTTTGATAGTAGCATAGTTGGGATGGACAGTAGCTAGCGCATTGGTTTGATAGTAGCATAGTTGGGATGGACAGTAGCTAGTGCATTGGTTTGATAGTAGCATAGTTGGGATGGACTGTAGCTAGCGCATTGGTTTGATAGTAGCATAGTTGGGATGGACAGTAGCTAGCGCATTGGTTTGATAGTAGCATAGTTGGGATGGACAGTAGCTAGCGCATTGGTTTGATAGTAGCATAGTTGGGATGGACAGTAGCTAGCGCATTGGTTTGATAGTAGCATAGTTGGGATGGACAGTAGCTAGCGCATTGGTTTGATGGATGGACAGTAGCTAGCACATTGGTTTGATTGCAGCATAGTTGGGATGGACAGTAGCTAGCACATTGGTTTGATAGTAGCATAGTTGGGATGGACAGTAGCTAGCACATTGGTTTGATAGCATAGTTGGGATGGACAGTAGATAGCGCATTGGTTTGATAGTAGCATAGTTGGGATGGACAGTAGCTATTACATTGGTTTGATAGCATAGTTGGGATGGACAGTAGCTAGCACATTGGTTTGATAGCAGCATAGTTGGGATGGACTGTAGCTAGCACATTGGTTTGATAGTAGCATAGTGTGGATGGACAGTAGCTAGCACATTGGTTTGATGGATGGACAGTAGCTAGCACATTGGTTTGATAGTAGCATAGTTGGAATGGACAGTAGCTAGCGCATTGGTTTGATAGTAGCATAGTTGGGATGGACAGTAGCTATTACATTGGTTTGATAGCATAGTTGGGATGGACAGTAGCTAGCGCATTGGTTTGATAGTAGCATTGTTGGGATGGACAGTAGCTAGCGCATTGGTTTGATAGTAGCATAGTTGGGATGGACAGTAGCTAGCGCATTGGTTTGATGGATGGACAGTAGCTAGCACATTGGTTTGATTGCAGCATAGTTGGGATGGACAGTAGCTAGCACATTGGTTTGATAGTAGCATAGTTGGGATGGACAGTAGCTAGCACATTGGTTTGATAGCATAGTTGGGATGGACAGTAGATAGCGCATTGGTTTGATAGTAGCATAGTTGGGATGGACAGTAGCTATTACATTGGTTTGATAGCATAGTTGGGATGGACAGTAGCTAGCACATTGGTTTGATAGCAGCATAGTTGGGATGGACTGTAGCTAGCACATTGGTTTGATAGTAGCATAGTGTGGATGGACAGTAGCTAGCACATTGGTTTGATGGATGGACAGTAGCTAGCACATTGGTTTGATAGTAGCATAGTTGGAATGGACAGTAGCTAGCGCATTGGTTTGATAGTAGCATAGTTGGGATGGACAGTAGCTATTACATTGGTTTGATAGCATAGTTGGGATGGACAGTAGCTAGCGCATTGGTTTGATAGTAGCATAGTTGGGATGGACAGTAGCTAGCGCATTGGTTTGATAGCATAGTTGGGATGGACAGTAGCTAGCACATTGGTTTGATAGCAGCATAGTTGGGATGAACAGTAGCTAGCACATTGGTTTGATAGTAGCATAGTTGGGATGGACAGTAGCTAGCGCATTGGTTTGATGGATGGACAGTAGCTAGCACATTGGTTTGCTTGCAGCATAGTTGGGATGGACAGTAGCTATTACATTGGTTTGATAGCATAGTTGGGATGGACAGTAGCTAGCACATTGGTTTGATAGTAGCATAGTTGGGATGGACAGTAGCTATTACATTGGTTTGATAGCATAGTTGGGATGGACAGTAGCTAGCAAATTGGTTTGATAGCAGCATAGTTGGGATGGACTGTAGCTAGCGCATTGGTTTGATAGTAGCATAGTTGGGATGGACAGTAGCTAGCGCATTGGTTTGATAGTAGCATAGTTGGGATGGACAGTAGCTAGCGCATTGGTTTGATAGTAGCATAGTTGGGATGGACTGTAGCTAGCGCATTGGTTTGATAGCAGCATAGTTGGGATGGACAGTAGCTAGCACATTGGTTTGATAGTAGCATAGTTGGGATGGACAGTAGCTAGCGCATTGGTTTGATAGTAGCATAGTTGGGATGGACAGTAGCTAGCGCATTGGTTTGATAGTAGCATAGTTGGGATGGACAGTAGCTAGCGCATTGGTTTGATGGATGGACAGTAGCTAGCACATTGGTTTGATTGCAGCATAGTTGGGATGGACAGTAGCTAGCACATTGGTTTGATAGTAGCATAGTTGGGATGGACAGTAGCTAGCACATTGGTTTGATAGCATAGTTGGGATGGACAGTAGATAGCGCATTGGTTTGATAGTAGCATAGTTGGGATGGACAGTAGCTATTACATTGGTTTGATAGCATAGTTGGGATGGACAGTAGCTAGCACATTGGTTTGATAGCAGCATAGTTGGGATGGACTGTAGCTAGCACATTGGTTTGATAGTAGCATAGTGTGGATGGACAGTAGCTAGCACATTGGTTTGATGGATGGACAGTAGCTAGCACATTGGTTTGATAGTAGCATAGTTGGAATGGACAGTAGCTAGCGCATTGGTTTGATAGTAGCATAGTTGGGATGGACAGTAGCTATTACATTGGTTTGATAGCATAGTTGGGATGGACAGTAGCTAGCGCATTGGTTTGATAGTAGCATAGTTGGGATGGACAGTAGCTAGCGCATTGGTATGATAGTAGCATAGTTGGGATGGACAGTAGATAGCACATTGGTTTGATAGTAGCATAGTTGGGATGGACAGTAGCTAGCACATTGGTTTGATAGCATAGTTGGGATGGACAGTAGATAGCGCATTGGTTTGATAGTAGCATAGTTGGGATGGACAGTAGCTATTTCATTGGTTTGATAGCATAGTTGGGATGGACAGTAGCTAGCACATTGGTTTGATAGCAGCATAGTTGGGATGGACTGTAGCTAGCACATTGGTTTGATAGTAGCATAGTGTGGATGGAAAGTAGCTAGCACATTGGTTTGATGGATGGACAGTAGCTAGCACATTGGTTTGATAGTAGCATAGTTGGAATGGACAGTAGCTAGCGCATTGGTTTGATAGTAGCATAGTTGGGATGGACAGTAGCTATTACATTGGTTTGATAGCATAGTTGGGATGGACAGTAGCTAGCGCATTGGTTTGATAGTAGCATAGTTGGGATGGACAGTAGCTAGCGCATTGGTTTGATAGCATAGTTGGGATGGACAGTAGCTAGCACATTGGTTTGATAGCAGCATAGTTGGGATGAACAGTAGCTAGCACATTGGTTTGATAGTAGCATAGTTGGGATGGACAGTAGCTAGCGCATTGGTTTGATGGATGGACAGTAGCTAGCACATTGGTTTGATTGCAGCATAGTTGGGATGGACAGTAGCTATTACATTGGTTTGATAGCATAGTTGGGATGGACAGTAGCTAGCAAATTGGTTTGATAGCAGCATAGTTGGGATGGACTGTAGCTAGCGCATTGGTTTGATAGTAGCATAGTTGGGATGGACAGTAGCTAGCGCATTGGTTTGATAGTAGCATAGTTGGGATGGACAGTAGCTAGCGCATTGGTTTGATAGTAGCATAGTTGGGATGGACAGTAGCTAGCGCATTGGTTTGATAGTAGCATAGTTGGGATGGACAGTAGCTAGCGCATTGGTTTGATGGATGGACAGTAGCTAGCACATTGGTTTGATTGCAGCATAGTTGGGATGGACAGTAGCTAGCACATTGGTTTGATAGTAGCATAGTTGGGATGGACAGTAGCTAGCACATTGGTTTGATAGCATAGTTGGGATGGACAGTAGCTAGCGCATTGGTTTGATAGTAGCATAGTTGGGATGGACAGTAGCTAGCGCATTGGTTTGATAGCATAGTTGGGATGGACAGTAGCTAGCACATTTGTTTGATAGCAGCATAGTTGGGATGAACAGTAGCTAGCACATTGGTTTGATAGTAGCATAGTTGGGATGGACAGTAGCTAGCGCATTGGTTTGATGGATGGACAGTAGCTAGCACATTGGTTTGATTGCAGCATAGTTGGGATGGACAGTAGCTATTACATTGGTTTGATAGCATAGTTGGGATGGACAGTAGCTATTACATTGGTTTGATAGCATAGTTGGGATGGACAGTAGCTAGCACATTGGTTTGATAGTAGCATAGTTGGGATGGACAGTAGCTATTACATTGGTTTGATAGCATAGTTGGGATGGACAGTAGCTAGCACATTGGTTTGATAGTAGCATAGTTGGGATGGACAGTAGCTATTACATTGGTTTGATAGCATAGTTGGGATGGACAGTAGCTAGCAAATTGGTTTGATAGCAGCATAGTTGGGATGGACTGTAGCTAGCGCATTGGTTTGATAGTAGCATAGTTGGGATGGACAGTAGCTAGCGCATTGGTTTGATAGTAGCATAGTTGGGATGGACAGTAGCTAGCGCATTGGTTTGATAGTAGCATAGTTGGGATGGACTGTAGCTAGCGCATTGGTTTGATAGTAGCATAGTTGGGATGGACAGTAGCTAGCGCATTGGTTTGATAGTAGCATAGTTGGGATGGACAGTAGCTAGCGCATTGGTTTGATAGTAGCATAGTTGGGATGGACAGTAGCTAGCGCATTGGTTTGATAGTAGCATAGTTGGGATGGACAGTAGCTAGCGCATTGGTTTGATGGATGGACAGTAGCTAGCACATTGGTTTGATTGCAGCATAGTTGGGATGGACAGTAGCTAGCACATTGGTTTGATAGTAGCATAGTTGGGAGGAAAGTAGCTAGCACATTGGTTTGATAGCATAGTTGGGATGGACAGTAGCTAGCGCATTGGTTTGATAGTAGCATAGTTGGGATGGACAGTAGCTAGCGCATTGGTTTGATAGCATAGTTGGGATGGACAGTAGCTAGCACATTGGTTTGATAGCAGCATAGTTGGGATGAACAGTAGCTAGCACATTGGTTTGATAGTAGCATAGTTGGGATGGACAGTAGCTAGCGCATTGGTTTGATGGATGGACAGTAGCTAGCACATTGGTTTGATTGCAGCATAGTTGGGATGGACAGTAGCTATTACATTGGTTTGATAGCATAGTTGGGATGGACAGTAGCTAGCACATTGGTTTGATAGTAGCATAGTTGGGATGGACAGTAGCTATTACATTGGTTTGATAGCATAGTTGGGATGGACAGTAGCTAGCAAATTGGTTTGATAGCAGCATAGTTGGGATGGACTGTAGCTAGCGCATTGGTTTGATAGTAGCATAGTTGGGATGGACAGTAGCTAGCGCATTGGTTTGATAGTAGCATAGTTGGGATGGACAGTAGCTAGCGCATTGGTTTGATAGTAGCATAGTTGGGATGGACTGTAGCTAGCGCATTGGTTTGATAGTAGCATAGTTGGGATGGACAGTAGCTAGCGCATTGGTTTGATAGTAGCATAGTTGGGATGGACAGTAGCTAGCGCATTGGTTTGATAGTAGCATAGTTGGGATGGACAGTAGCTAGCGCATTGGTTTGATAGTAGCATAGTTGGGATGGACAGTAGCTAGCGCATTGGTTTGATGGATGGACAGAAGCTAGCACATTGGTTTGATTGCAGCATAGTTGGGATGGACAGTAGCTAGCACATTGGTTTGATAGTAGCATAGTTGGGATGGACAGTAGCTAGCACATTGGTTTGATAGCATAGTTGGGATGGACAGTAGATAGCGCATTGGTTTGATAGTAGCATAGTTGGGATGGACAGTAGCTATTACATTGGTTTGATAGCATAGTTGGGATGGACAGTAGCTAGCACATTGGTTTGATAGCAGCATAGTTGGGATGGACTGTAGCTAGCACATTGGTTTGATAGTAGCATAGTGTGGATGGACAGTAGCTAGCACATTGGTTTGATGGATGGACAGTAGCTAGCACATTGGTTTGATAGTAGCATAGTTGGAATGGACAGTAGCTAGCGCATTGGTTTGATAGTAGCATAGTTGGGATGGACAGTAGCTATTACATTGGTTTGATAGCATAGTTGCGATGGACAGTAGCTAGCGCATTGGTTTGATAGTAGCATAGTTGGGATGGACAGTAGCTAGCGCATTGGTTTGATAGTAGCATAGTTGGGATGGACAGTAGCTAGCGCATTGGTTTGATGGATGGACAGTAGCTAGCACATTGGTTTGATTGCAGCATAGTTGGGATGGACAGTAGCTAGCACATTGGTTTGATAGTAGCATAGTTGGGATGGACAGTAGCTAGCACATTGGTTTGATAGCATAGTTGGGATGGACAGTAGATAGCGCATTGGTTTGATAGTAGCATAGTTGGGATGGACAGTAGCTATTACATTGGTTTGATAGCATAGTTGGGATGGACAGTAGCTAGCACATTGGTTTGATAGCAGCATAGTTGGGATGGACTGTAGCTAGCACATTGGTTTGATAGTAGCATAGTGTGGATGGACAGTAGCTAGCACATTGGTTTGATGGATGGACAGTAGCTAGCACATTGGTTTGATAGTAGCATAGTTGGAATGGACAGTAGCTAGCGCATTGGTTTGATAGTAGCATAGTTGGGATGGACAGTAGCTATTACATTGGTTTGATAGCATAGTTGGGATGGACAGTAGCTAGCGCATTGGTTTGATAGTAGCATAGTTGGGATGGACAGTAGCTAGCGCATTGGTTTGATAGCATAGTTGGGATGGACAGTAGCTAGCACATTGGTTTGATAGCAGCATAGTTGGGATGAACAGTAGCTAGCACATTGGTTTGATAGTAGCATAGTTGGGATGGACAGTAGCTAGCGCATTGGTTTGATGGATGGACAGTAGCTAGCACATTGGTTTGATTGCAGCATAGTTGGGATGGACAGTAGCTATTACATTGGTTTGATAGCATAGTTGGGATGGACAGTAGCTAGCACATTGGTTTGATAGTAGCATAGTTGGGATGGACAGTAGCTATTACATTGGTTTGATAGCATAGTTGGGATGGACAGTAGCTAGCAAATTGGTTTGATAGCAGCATAGTTGGGATGGACTGTAGCTAGCGCATTGGTTTGATAGTAGCATAGTTGGGATGGACAGTAGCTAGCGCATTGGTTTGATAGTAGCATAGTTGGGATGGACAGTAGCTAGCGCATTGGTTTGATAGTAGCATAGTTGGGATGGACTGTAGCTAGCGCATTGGTTTGATAGTAGCATAGTTGGGATGGACAGTAGCTAGCACATTGGTTTGATAGTAGCATAGTTGGGATGGACAGTAGCTAGCGCATTGGTTTGATAGTAGCATAGTTGGGATGGACAGTAGCTTGCGCATTGGTTTGATAGTAGCATAGTTGGGATGGACAGTAGCTAGCGCATTGGTTTGATGGATGGACAGTAGCTAGCACATTGGTTTGATTGCAGCATAGTTGGGATGGACAGTAGCTAGCACATTGGTTTGATAGTAGCATAGTTGGGATGGACAGTAGCTAGCACATTGGTTTGATAGCATAGTTGGGATGGACAGTAGATAGCGCATTGGTTTGATAGTAGCATAGTTGGGATGGACAGTAGCTATTACATTGGTTTGATAGCATAGTTGGGATGGACAGTAGCTAGCACATTGGTTTGATAGCAGCATAGTTGGGATGGACTGTAGCTAGCACATTGGTTTGATAGTAGCATAGTGTGGATGGACAGTAGCTAGCACATTGGTTAAATGGATGGACAGTAGCTAGCACATTGGTTTGATAGTAGCATAGTTGGAATGGACAGTAGCTAGCGCATTGGTTTGATAGTAGCATAGTTGGGATGGACAGTAGCTATTACATTGGTTTGGTAGCATAGTTGGGATGGACAGTAGCTAGCGCATTGGTTTGATAGTAGCATAGTTGGGATGGACAGTAGCTGGCGCATTGGTATGATAGTAGCATAGTTGGGATGGACAGTAGCTAGCGCATTGGTTTGATAGTAGCATAGTTGGGATGGACAGTAGCTAGCGCATTGGTTTGATAGTAGCATAGTTGGGATGGACAGTAGCTAGCGCATTGGTTTGATAGCATAGTTGGGATGGACAGTAGCTAGCACATTGGTTTGATAGCAGCATAGTTGGGATGAACAGTAGCTAGCACATTGGTTTGATAGTAGCATAGTTGGGATGGACAGTAGCTAGCGCATTGGTTTGATGGATGGACAGTAGCTAGCACATTGGTTTGATTGCAGCATAGTTGGGATGGACAGTAGCTATTACATTGGTTTGATAGCATAGTTGGGATGGACAGTAGCTAGCACATTGGTTTGATAGCAGCATAGTTGGGATGAACAGTAGCTAGCACATTGGTTTGATAGTAGCATAGTTGGGATGGACAGTAGCTAGCGCATTGGTTTGATGGATGGACAGTAGCTAGCACATTGGTTTGATTGCAGCATAGTTGGGATGGACAGTAGCTATTACATTGGTTTGATAGCATAGTTGGGATGGACAGTAGCTAGCACATTGGTTTGATAGTAGCATAGTTGGGATGGACAGTAGCTATTACATTGGTTTGATAGCATAGTTGGGATGGACAGTAGCTAGCAAATTGGTTTGATAGCAGCATAGTTGGGATGGACTGTAGCTAGCGCATTGGTTTGATAGTAGCATAGTTGGGATGGACAGTAGCTAGCGCATTGGTTTGATAGTAGCATAGTTGGGATGGACAGTAGCTAGCGCATTGGTTTGATAGCATAGTTGGGATGGACAGTAGCTAGCACATTGGTTTGATAGCAGCATAGTTGGGATGAACAGTAGCTAGCACATTGGTTTGATAGTAGCATAGTTGGGATGGACAGTAGCTAGCGCATTGGTTTGATGGATGGACAGTAGCTAGCACATTGGTTTGATTGCAGCATAGTTGGGATGGACAGTAGCTATTACATTGGTTTGATAGCATAGTTGGGATGGACAGTAGCTAGCACATTGGTTTGATAGTAGCATAGTTGGGATGGACAGTAGCTATTACATTGGTTTGATAGCATAGTTGGGATGGACAGTAGCTAGCACATTGGTTTGATAGCAGCATAGTTGGGATGGACTGTAGCTAGCGCATTGGTTTGATAGTAGCATAGTTGGGATGGACAGTAGCTAGCGCATTGGTTTGATAGTAGCATAGTTGGGATGGACAGTAGCTAGCGCATTGGTTTGATAGTAGCATAGTTGGGATGGACAGTAGCTAGCGCATTGGTTTGATGGATGGACAGTAGCTAGCACATTGGTTTGATTGCAGCATAGTTGGGATGGACAGTAGCTAGCACATTGGTTTGATAGTAGCATAGTTGGGATGGACAGTAGCTAGCACATTGGTTTGATAGCATAGTTGGGATGGACAGTAGATAGCGCATTGGTTTGATAGTAGCATAGTTGGGATGGAAAGTAGCTATTACATTGGTTTGATAGCATAGTTGGGATGGACAGTAGCTAGCACATTGGTTTGATAGCAGCATAGTTGGGATGGACTGTAGCTAGCACATTGGTTTGATAGTAGCATAGTGTGGATGGACAGTAGCTAGCACATTGGTTTGATGGATGGACAGTAGCTAGCATATTGGTTTGATAGTAGCATAGTTGGAATAGACAGTAGCTAGCACATTGGTTTGATAGTAGCATAGTTGGGATGGACAGTAGCTATTACATTGGTTTGATAGCATAGTTGGGATGGACAGTAGCTAGCGCATTGGTTTGATAGTAGCATAGTTGGGATGGACAGTAGCTAGCGCATTGGTATGATAGTAGCATAGTTGGGATGGACAGTAGCTAGCGCATTGGTTTGATAGTAGCATAGTTGGGATGGACAGTAGCTAGCGCATTGGTTTGATAGTAGCATAGTTGGGATGGACAGTAGCTAGCGCATTGGTATGATAGTAGCATAGTTGGGATGGACAGTAGCTAGCGCATTGGTTTGATAGTAGCATAGTTGGGATGGACAGTAGCTAGCGCATTGGTTTGATAGTAGCATAGTTGGGATGGACAGTAGCTAGCGCATTGGTTTGATAGCATAGTTGGGATGGACAGTAGCTAGCACATTGGTTTGATAGCAGCATAGTTGGAATGAACAGTAGCTAGCACATTGGTTTGATAGTAGCATAGTTGGGATGGACAGTAGCTAGCGCATTGGTTTGATGGATGGACAGTAGCTAGCACATTGGTTTGATTGCAGCATAGTTGGGATGGACAGTAGCTATTACATTGGTTTGATAGCATAGTTGGGATGGACAGTAGCTAGCGCATTGGTTTGATAGTAGCATAGTTGGGATGGACAGTAGCTAGCGCATTGGTTTGATAGTAGCATAGTTGGGATGGATAGTAGCTAGCGCATTGGTTTGATGGATGGACAGTAGCTAGCACATTGGTTTGATTGCAGCATAGTTGGGATGGACAGTAGCTAGCACATTGGTTTGATAGTAGCATAGTTGGGATGGACAGTAGCTAGCACATTGGTTTGATAGCATAGTTGGGATGGACAGTAGATAGCGCATTGGTTTGATAGTAGCATAGTTGGGATGGACAGTAGCTATTACATTGGTTTGATAGCATAGTTGGGATGGACAGTAGCTAGCACATTGGTTTGATAGCAGCATAGTTGGGATGGACTGTAGCTAGCACATTGGTTTGATAGTAGCATAGTATGGATGGACAGTAGCTAGCACATTGGTTTGATGGATGGACAGTAGCTAGCACATTGGTTTGATAGTAGCATAGTTGGAATGGACAGTAGCTAGCGCATTGGTTTGATAGTAGCATAGTTGGGATGGACAGTAGCTATTACATTGGTTTGATAGCATAGTTGGGATGGACAGTAGCTAGCGCATTGGTTTGATAGTAGCATAGTTGGGATGGACAGTAGCTAGCGCATTGGTTTGATAGCATAGTTGGGATGGACAGTAGCTAGCACATTGGTTTGATAGCAGCATAGTTGGGATGAACAGTAGCTAGCACATTGGTTTGATAGTAGCATAGTTGGGATGGACAGTAGCTAGCGCATTGGTTTGATGGATGGACAGTAGCTAGCACATTGGTTTGATTGCAGCATAGTTGGGATGGACAGTAGCTATTACATTGGTTTGATAGCATAGTTGGGATGGACAGTAGCTAGCACATTGGTTTGATAGTAGCATAGTTGGGATGGACAGTAGCTATTACATTGGTTTGATAGCATAGTTGGGATGGACAGTAGCTAGCAAATTGGTTTGATAGCAGCATAGTTGGGATGGACTGTAGCTAGCGCATTGGTTTGATAGTAGCATAGTTGGGATGGACAGTAGCTAGCGCATTGGTTTGATAGTAGCATAGTTGGGATGGACAGTAGCTAGCGCATTGGTTTGATAGTAGCATAGTTGGAATGGACAGTAGCTAGCGCATTGGTTTGATAGTAGCATAGTTGGGATGGACAGTAGCTATTACATTGGTTTGATAGCATAGTTGGGATGGACAGTAGCTAGCGCATTGGTTTGATAGTAGCATAGTTGGGATGGACAGTAGCTAGCGCATTGGTATGATAGTAGCATAGTTGGGATGGACAGTAGCTAGCGCATTGGTTTGATAGTAGCATAGTTGGGCTGGACAGTAGCTAGCGCATTGGTTTGATAGTAGCATAGTTGGGATGGACAGTAGCTAGCGCATTGGTATGATAGTAGCATAGTTGGGATGGACAGTAGCTAGCACATTGGTTTGATAGTAGCATAGTTGGGATGGACAGTAGCTAGCGCATTGGTTTGATAGTAGCATAGTTGGGATGGACAGTAGCTAGCGCATTGGTTTGATAGCATAGTTGGGATGGACAGTAGCTAGCACATTGGTTTGATAGCAGCATAGTTGGAATGAACAGTAGCTAGCACATTGGTTTGATAGTAGCATAGTTGGGATGGACAGTAGCTAGCGCATTGGTTTGATGGATGGACAGTAGCTAGCACATTGGTTTGATTGCAGCATAGTTGGGATGGACAGTAGCTATTACATTGGTTTGATAGCATAGTTGGGATGGACAGTAGCTAGCGCATTGGTTTGATAGTAGCATAGTTGGGATGGACAGTAGCTAGCGCATTGGTTTGATAGTAGCATAGTTGGGATGGACAGTAGCTAGCGCATTGGTTAGATGGATGGACAGTAGCTAGCACATTGGTTTGATTGCAGCATAGTTGGGATGGACAGTAGCTAGCACATTGGTTTGATAGTAGCATAGTTGGGATGGACAGTAGCTAGCACATTGGTTTGATAGCATAGTTGGGATGGACAGTAGATAGCGCATTGGTTTGATAGTAGCATAGTTGGGATGGACAGTAGCTATTACATTGGTTTGATAGCATAGTTGGGATGGACAGTAGCTAGCACATTGGTTTGATAGCAGCATAGTTGGGATGGACAGTAGCTAGCACATTGGTTTGATAGTAGCATAGTTGGGATGGACAGTAGCTAGCACATTGGTTTGATAGCATAGTTGGGATGGACAGTAGATAGCGCATTGGTTTGATAGTAGCATAGTTGGGATGGACAGTAGCTATTACATTGGTTTGATAGCATAGTTGGGATGGACAGTAGCTAGCACATTGGTTTGATAGCAGCATAGTTGGGATGGACTGTAGCTAGCACATTGGTTTGATAGTAGCATAGTGTGGATGGACAGTAGCTAGCACATTGGTTTGATGGATGGACAGTAGCTAGCACATTGGTTTGATAGTAGCATAGTTGGAATGGACAGTAGCTAGCGCATTGGTTTGATAGTAGCATAGTTGAGATGGACAGTAGCTATTACATTGGTTTGATAGCATAGTTGGGATGGACAGTAGCTAGCGCATTGGTTTGATAGTAGCATAGTTGGGATGGACAGTAGCTAGCGCATTGGTTTGATAGCATAGTTGGGATGGACAGTAGCTAGCACATTGGTTTGATAGCAGCATAGTTGGGATGAACAGTAGCTAGCACATTGGTTTGATAGTAGCATAGTTGGGATGGACGGTAGCTAGCGCATTGGTTTGATGGATGGACAGTAGCTAGCACATTGGTTTGATTGCAGCATAGTTGGGATGGACAGTAGCTATTACATTGGTTTGATAGCATAGTTGGGATGGACAGTAGCTAGCACATTGGTTTGATAGTAGCATAGTTGGGATGGACAGTAGCTATTACATTGGTTTGATAGCATAGTTGGGATGGACAGTAGCTAGCAAATTGGTTTGATAGCAGCATAGTTGGGATGGACTGTAGCTAGCGCATTGGTTTGATAGTAGCATAGTTGGGATGGACAGTAGCTAGCGCATTGGTTTGATAGTAGCATAGTTGGGATGGACAGTAGCTAGCGCATTGGTTTGATAGTAGCATAGTTGGGATGGACTGTAGCTAGCGCATTGGTTTGATAGTAGCATAGTTGGGATGGACAGTAGCTAGCGCATTGGTTTGATAGTAGCATAGTTGGGATGGACAGTAGCTAGCGCATTGGTTTGATAGTAGCATAGTTGGGATGGACAGTAGCTAGCGCATTGGTTTGATAGTAGCATAGTTGGGATGGACAGTAGCTAGCGCATTGGTTTGATGGATGGACAGTAGCTAGCACATTGGTTTGATTGCAGCATAGTTGGGATGGACAGTAGCTAGCACATTGGTTTGATAGTAGCATAGTTGGGATGGACAGTAGCTAGCACATTGGTTTGATAGTAGCATAGTTGGGATGGACAGTAGCTAGCACATTGGTTTGATAGCATAGTTGGGATGGACAGTAGCTAGCGCATTGGTTTGATAGTAGCATAGTTGGGATGGACAGTAGCTAGCGCATTGGTTTGATAGCATAGTTGGGATGGACAGTAGCTAGCACATTGGTTTGATAGCAGCATAGTTGGGATGAACAGTAGCTAGCACATTGGTTTGATAGTAGCATAGTTGGGATGGACAGTAGCTAGCGCATTGGTTTGATAGTAGCATAGTTGGGATGGACAGTAGCTAGCGCATTGGTTTGATGGATGGACAGTAGCTAGCACATTGGTTTGATTGCAGCATAGTTGGGATGGACAGTAGCTAGCACATTGGTTTGATAGTAGCATAGTTGGGATGGACAGTAGCTAGCACATTGGTTTGATAGCATAGTTGGGATGGACAGTAGATAGCGCATTGGTTTGATAGTAGCATAGTTGGGATGGACAGTAGCTATTACATTGGTTTGATAGCATAGTTGGGATGGACAGTAGCTAGCACATTGGTTTGATAGCAGCATAGTTGGGATGGACTGTAGCTAGCACATTGGTTTGATAGTAGCATAGTGTGGATGGACAGTAGCTAGCACATTGGTTTGATGGATGGACAGTAGCTAGCACATTGGTTTGATAGTAGCATAGTTGGAATGGACAGTAGCTAGCGCATTGGTATGATAGTAGCATAGTTGGGATGGACAGTAGCTATTACATTGGTTTGATAGCATAGTTGGGATGGACAGTAGCTAGCGCATTGGTTTGATAGTAGCATAGTTGGGATGGACAGTAGCTAGCGCATTGGTTTGATAGCATAGTTGGGATGGACAGTAGCTAGCACATTGGTTTGATAGCAGCATAGTTGGGATGAACAGTAGCTAGCACATTGGTTTGATAGTAGCATAGTTGGGATGGACAGTAGCTAGCGCATTGGTTTGATGGATGGACAGTAGCTAGCACATTGGTTTGATTGCAGCATAGTTGGGATGGACAGTAGCTATTACATTGGTTTGATAGTAGCATAGTTGGGATGGACAGTAGCTAGCACATTGGTTTGATAGTAGCATAGTTGGGATGGACAGTAGCTATTACATTGGTTTGATAGCATAGTTGGGATGGACAGTAGCTAGCAAATTGGTTTGATAGCAGCATAGTTGGGATGGACTGTAGCTAGCGCATTGGTTTGATAGTAGCATAGTTGGGATGGACAGTAGCTAGCGCATTGGTTTGATAGTAGCATAGTTGGGATGGACAGTAGCTAGCGCATTGGTTTGATAGTAGCATAGTTGGGATGGACTGTAGCTAGCGCATTGGTTTGATAGTAGCATAGTTGGGATGGACAGTAGCTAGCGCATTGGTTTGATAGTAGCATAGTTGGGATGGACAGTAGCTAGCGCATTGGTTTGATAGTAGCATAGTTGGGATGGACAGTAGCTAGCGCATTGGTTTGATAGTAGCATAGTTGGGATGGACAGTAGCTAGCGCATTGGTTTGATGGATGGACAGTAGCTAGCACATTGGTTTGATTGCAGCATAGTTGGGATGGACAGTAGCTAGCACATTGGTTTGATAGTAGCATAGTTGGGATGGACAGTAGCTAGCACATTGGTTTGATAGCATAGTTGGGATGGACAGTAGCTAGCGCATTGGTTTGATAGTAGCATAGTTGGGATGGACAGTAGCTAGCGCATTGGTTTGATAGCATAGTTGGGATGGACAGTAGCTAGCACATTGGTTTGATAGCAGCATAGTTGGGATGAACAGTAGCTAGCACATTGGTTTGATAGTAGCATAGTTGGGATGGACAGTAGCTAGCGCATTGGTTTGATGGATGGACAGTAGCTAGCACATTGGTTTGATTGCAGCATAGTTGGGATGGACAGTAGCTATTACATTGGTTTGATAGCATAGTTGGGATGGACAGTAGCTATTACATTGGTTTGATAGCATAGTTGGGATGGACAGTAGCTAGCACATTGGTTTGATAGTAGCATAGTTGGGATGGACAGTAGCTATTACATTGGTTTGATAGCATAGTTGGGATGGACAGTAGCTAGCAAATTGGTTTGATAGCAGCATAGTTGGGATGGACTGTAGCTAGCGCATTGGTTTGATAGTAGCATAGTTGGGATGGACAGTAGCTAGCGCATTGGTTTGATAGTAGCATAGTTGGGATGGACAGTAGCTAGCGCATTGGTTTGATAGTAGCATAGTTGGGATGGACTGTAGCTAGCGCATTGGTTTGATAGTAGCATAGTTGGGATGGACAGTAGCTAGCGCATTGGTTTGATAGTAGCATAGTTGGGATGGACAGTAGCTAGCGCATTGGTTTGATAGTAGCATAGTTGGGATGGACAGTAGCTAGCGCATTGGTTTGATGGATGGACAGTAGCTAGCACATTGGTTTGATTGCAGCATAGTTGGGATGGACAGTAGCTAGCACATTGGTTTGATAGTAGCATAGTTGGGATGGACAGTAGCTAGCACATTGGTTTGATAGCATAGTTGGGATGGACAGTAGCTAGCGCATTGGTTTGATAGTAGCATAGTTGGGATGGACAGTAGCTAGCGCATTGGTTTGATAGCATAGTTGGGATGGACAGTAGCTAGCACATTGGTTTGATAGCAGCATAGTTGGGATGAACAGTAGCTAGCACATTGGTTTGATAGTAGCATAGTTGGGATGGACAGTAGCTAGCGCATTGGTTTAATGGATGGACAGTAGCTAGCACATTGGTTTGATTGCAGCATAGTTGGGATGGACAGTAGCTATTACATTGGTTTGATAGCATAGTTGGGATGGACAGTAGCTAGCACATTGGTTTGATAGTAGCATAGTTGGGATGGACAGTAGCTATTACATTGGTTTGATAGCATAGTTGGGATGGACAGTAGCTAGCAAATTGGTTTGATAGCAGCATAGTTGGGATGGACTGTAGCTAGCGCATTGGTTTGATAGTAGCATAGTTGGGATGGACAGTAGCTAGCGCATTGGTTTGATAGTAGCATAGTTGGGATGGACAGTAGCTAGCGCATTGGTTTGATAGTAGCATAGTTGGGATGGACTGTAGCTAGCGCATTGGTTTGATAGTAGCATAGTTGGGATGGACAGTAGCTAGCGCATTGGTTTGATAGTAGCATAGTTGGGATGGACAGTAGCTAGCGCATTGGTTTGATAGTAGCATAGTTGGGATGGACAGTAGCTAGCGCATTGGTTTGATGGATGGACAGTAGCTAGCACATTGGTTTGATTGCAGCATAGTTGGGATGGACAGTAGCTAGCACATTGGTTTGATAGTAGCATAGTTGGGATGGACAGTAGCTAGCACATTGGTTTGATAGCATAGTTGGGATGGACAGTAGATAGCACATTGGTTTGATAGTAGCATAGTTGGGATGGACAGTAGCTAGCACATTGGTTTGATAGCATAGTTGGGATGGACAGTAGATAGCGCATTGGTTTGATAGTAGCATAGTTGGGATGGACAGTAGCTATTACATTGGTTTGATAGCATAGTTGGGATGGACAGTAGCTAGCACATTGGTTTGATAGCAGCATAGTTGGGATGGACTGTAGCTAGCACATTGGTTTGATAGTAGCATAGTGTGGATGGACAGTAGCTAGCACATTGGTTTGATGGATGGACAGTAGCTAGCACATTGGTTTGATAGTAGCATAGTTGGAATGGACAGTAGCTAGCGCATTGGTTTGATAGTAGCATAGTTGGGATGGACAGTAGCTATTACATTGGTTTGATAGCATAGTTGGGATGGACAGTAGCTAGCGCATTGGTTTGATAGTAGCATAGTTGGGATGGACAGTAGCTAGCGCATTGGTTTGATAGCATAGTTGGGATGGACAGTAGCTAGCACATTGGTTTGATAGCAGCATAGTTGGGATGAACAGTAGCTAGCACATTGGTTTGATAGTAGCATAGTTGGGATGGACAGTAGCTAGCGCATTGGTTTGATGGATGGACAGTAGCTAGCACATTGGTTTGATTGCAGCATAGTTGGGATGGACAGTAGCTATTACATTGGTTTGATAGCATAGTTGGGAAGGACAGTAGCTAGCAAATTGGTTTGATAGCAGCATAGTTGGGATGGACTGTAGCTAGCGCATTGGTTTGATAGTAGCATAGTTGGGATGGACAGTAGCTAGCGCATTGGTTTGATAGTAGCATAGTTGGGATGGACAGTAGCTAGCGCATTGGTTTGATAGTAGCATAGTTGGGATGGACAGTAGCTAGCGCATTGGTTTGATAGTAGCATAGTTGGGATGGACAGTAGCTAGCGCATTGGTTTGATGGATGGACAGTAGCTAGCACATTGGTTTGATTGCAGCATAGTTGGGATGGACAGTAGCTAGCACATTGGTTTGATAGTAGCATAGTTGGGATGGATAGTAGCTAGCACATTGGTTTGATAGCATAGTTGGGATGGACAGTAGCTAGCGCATTGGTTTGATAGTAGCATAGTTGGGATGGACAGTAGCTAGCGCATTGGTTTGATAGCATAGTTGGGATGGACAGTAGCTAGCACATTGGTTTGATAGCAGCATAGTTGGGATGAACAGTAGCTAGCACATTGGTTTGATAGTAGCATAGTTGGGATGGACAGTAGCTAGCGCATTGGTTTGATGGATGGACAGTAGCTAGCACATTGGTTTGATTGCAGCATAGTTGGGATGGACAGTAGCTATTACATTGGTTTGATAGCATAGTTGGGATGGACAGTAGCTATTACATTGGTTTGATAGCATAGTTGGGATGGACAGTAGCTAGCACATTGGTTTGATAGTAGCATAGTTGGGATGGACAGTAGCTATTACATTGGTTTGATAGCATAGTTGGGATGGACAGTAGCTAGCACATTGGTTTGATAGTAGCATAGTTGGGATGGACAGTAGCTATTACATTGGTTTGATAGCATAGTTGGGATGGACAGTAGCTAGCAAATTGGTTTGATAGCAGCATAGTTGGGATGGACTGTAGCTAGCGCATTGGTTTGATAGTAGCATAGTTGGGATGGACAGTAGCTAGCGCATTGGTTTGATAGTAGCATAGTTGGGATGGACAGTAGCTAGCGCATTGGTTTGATAGTAGCATAGTTGGGATGGACTGTAGCTAGCGCATTGGTTTGATAGTAGCATAGTTGGGATGGACAGTAGCTAGCGCATTGGTTTGATAGTAGCATATTTGAGATGGACAGTAGCTAGCGCATTGGTTTGATAGTAGCATAGTTGGGATGGACAGTAGCTAGCGCATTGGTTTGATAGTAGCATAGTTGGGATGGACAGTAGCTAGCGCATTGGTTTGATGGATGGACAGTAGCTAGCACATTGGTTTGATTGCAGCATAGTTGGGATGGACAGTAGCTAGCACATTGGTTTGATAGTAGCATAGTTGGGATGGACAGTAGCTAGCACATTGGTTTGATAGCATAGTTGGGATGGACAGTAGCTAGCGCATTGGTTTGATAGTAGCATAGTTGGGATGGACAGTAGCTAGCGCATTGGTTTGATAGCATAGTTGGGATGGACAGTAGCTAGCACATTGGTTTGATAGCAGCATAGTTGGGATGAACAGTAGCTAGCACATTGGTTTGATAGTAGCATAGTTGGGATGGACAGTAGCTAGCGCATTGGTTTGATGGATGGACAGTAGCTAGCACATTGGTTTGATTGCAGCATAGTTGGGATGGACAGTAGCTATTACATTGGTTTGATAGCATAGTTGGGATGGACAGTAGCTAGCACATTGGTTTGATAGAAGCATAGTTGGGATGGACAGTAGCTATTACATTGGTTTGATAGCATAGTTGGGATGGACAGTAGCTAGCAAATTGGTTTGATAGCAGCATAGTTGGGATGGACTGTAGCTAGCGCATTGGTTTGATAGTAGCATAGTTGGGATGGACAGTAGCTAGCGCATTGGTTTGATAGTAGCATAGTTGGGATGGACAGTAGCTAGCGCATTGGTTTGATAGTAGCATAGTTGGGATGGACTGTAGCTAGCGCATTGGTTTGATAGTAGCATAGTTGGGATGGACAGTAGCTAGCGCATTGGTTTGATAGTAGCATAGTTGGGATGGACAGTAGCTAGCGCATTGGTTTGATAGTAGCATAGTTGGGATGGACAGTAGCTAGCGCATTGGTTTGATAGTAGCATAGTTGGGATGGACAGTAGCTAGCGCATTGGTTTGATGGATGGACAGTAGCTAGCACATTGGTTTGATTGCAGCATAGTTGGGATGGACAGTAGCTAGCACATTGGTTTGATAGTAGCATAGTTGGGATGGACAGTAGCTAGCGCATTGGTTTGATAGTAGCATAGTTGGGATGGACAGTAGCTAGCGCATTGGTTTGATAGCATAGTTGGGATGGACAGTAGCTAGCACATTGGTTTGATAGCAGCATAGTTGGGATGAACAGTAGCTAGCACATTGGTTTGATAGTAGCATAGTTGGGATGGACAGTAGCTAGCGCATTGGTTTAATGGATGGACAGTAGCTAGCACATTGGTTTGATTGCAGCATAGTTGGGATGGACAGTAGCTATTACATTGGTTTGATAGCATAGTTGGGATGGACAGTAGCTAGCACATTGGTTTGATAGTAGCATAGTTGGGATGGACAGTAGCTATTACATTGGTTTGATAGCATAGTTGGGATGGACAGTAGCTAGCAAATTGGTTTGATAGCAGCATAGTTGGGATGGACTGTAGCTAGCGCATTGGTTTGATAGTAGCATAGTTGGGATGGACAGTAGCTAGCGCATTGGTTTGATAGTAGCATAGTTGGGATGGACAGTAGCTAGCGCATTGGTTTGATAGTAGCATAGTTGGGATGGACTGTAGCTAGCGCATTGGTTTGATAGTAGCATAGTTGGGATGGACAGTAGCTAGCGCATTGGTTTGATAGTAGCATAGTTGGGATGGACAGTAGCTAGCGCATTGGTTTGATAGTAGCATAGTTGGGATGGACAGTAGCTAGCGCATTGGTTTGATGGATGGACAGTAGCTAGCACATTGGTTTGATTGCAGCATAGTTGGGATGGACAGTAGCTAGCACATTGGTTTGATAGTAGCATAGTTGGGATGGACAGTAGCTAGCACATTGGTTTGATAGCATAGTTGGGATGGACAGTAGATAGCACATTGGTTTGATAGTAGCATAGTTGGGATGGACAGTAGCTAGCACATTGGTTTGATAGCATAGTTGGGATGGACAGTAGATAGCGCATTGGTTTGATAGTAGCATAGTTGGGATGGACAGTAGCTATTACATTGGTTTGATAGCATAGTTGGGATGGACAGTAGCTAGCACATTGGTTTGATAGCAGCATAGTTGGGATGGACTGTAGCTAGCACATTGGTTTGATAGTAGCATAGTGTGGATGGACAGTAGCTAGCACATTGGTTTGATGGATGGACAGTAGCTAGCACATTGGTTTGATAGTAGCATAGTTGGAATGGACAGTAGCTAGCGCATTGGTTTGATAGTAGCATAGTTGGGATGGACAGTAGCTATTACATTGGTTTGATAGCATAGTTGGGATGGACAGTAGCTAGCGCATTGGTTTGATAGTAGCATAGTTGGGATGGACAGTAGCTAGCGCATTGGTTTGATAGCATAGTTGGGATGGACAGTAGCTAGCACATTGGTTTGATAGCAGCATAGTTGGGATGAACAGTAGCTAGCACATTGGTTTGATAGTAGCATAGTTGGGATGGACAGTAGCTAGCGCATTGGTTTGATGGATGGACAGTAGCTAGCACATTGGTTTGATTGCAGCATAGTTGGGATGGACAGTAGCTATTACATTGGTTTGATAGCATAGTTGGGAAGGACAGTAGCTAGCAAATTGGTTTGATAGCAGCATAGTTGGGATGGACTGTAGCTAGCGCATTGGTTTGATAGTAGCATAGTTGGGATGGACAGTAGCTAGCGCATTGGTTTGATAGTAGCATAGTTGGGATGGACAGTAGCTAGCGCATTGGTTTGATAGTAGCATAGTTGGGATGGACAGTAGCTAGCGCATTGGTTTGATAGTAGCATAGTTGGGATGGACAGTAGCTAGCGCATTGGTTTGATGGATGGACAGTAGCTAGCACATTGGTTTGATTGCAGCATAGTTGGGATGGACAGTAGCTAGCACATTGGTTTGATAGTAGCATAGTTGGGATGGATAGTAGCTAGCACATTGGTTTGATAGCATAGTTGGGATGGACAGTAGCTAGCGCATTGGTTTGATAGTAGCATAGTTGGGATGGACAGTAGCTAGCGCATTGGTTTGATAGCATAGTTGGGATGGACAGTAGCTAGCACATTGGTTTGATAGCAGCATAGTTGGGATGAACAGTAGCTAGCACATTGGTTTGATAGTAGCATAGTTGGGATGGACAGTAGCTAGCGCATTGGTTTGATGGATGGACAGTAGCTAGCACATTGGTTTGATTGCAGCATAGTTGGGATGGACAGTAGCTATTACATTGGTTTGATAGCATAGTTGGGATGGACAGTAGCTATTACATTGGTTTGATAGCATAGTTGGGATGGACAGTAGCTAGCACATTGGTTTGATAGTAGCATAGTTGGGATGGACAGTAGCTATTACATTGGTTTGATAGCATAGTTGGGATGGACAGTAGCTAGCACATTGGTTTGATAGTAGCATAGTTGGGATGGACAGTAGCTATTACATTGGTTTGATAGCATAGTTGGGATGGACAGTAGCTAGCAAATTGGTTTGATAGCAGCATAGTTGGGATGGACTGTAGCTAGCGCATTGGTTTGATAGTAGCATAGTTGGGATGGACAGTAGCTAGCGCATTGGTTTGATAGTAGCATAGTTGGGATGGACAGTAGCTAGCGCATTGGTTTGATAGTAGCATAGTTGGGATGGACTGTAGCTAGCGCATTGGTTTGATAGTAGCATAGTTGGGATGGACAGTAGCTAGCGCATTGGTTTGATAGTAGCATATTTGAGATGGACAGTAGCTAGCGCATTGGTTTGATAGTAGCATAGTTGGGATGGACAGTAGCTAGCGCATTGGTTTGATAGTAGCATAGTTGGGATGGACAGTAGCTAGCGCATTGGTTTGATGGATGGACAGTAGCTAGCACATTGGTTTGATTGCAGCATAGTTGGGATGGACAGTAGCTAGCACATTGGTTTGATAGTAGCATAGTTGGGATGGACAGTAGCTAGCACATTGGTTTGATAGCATAGTTGGGATGGACAGTAGCTAGCGCATTGGTTTGATAGTAGCATAGTTGGGATGGACAGTAGCTAGCGCATTGGTTTGATAGCATAGTTGGGATGGACAGTAGCTAGCACATTGGTTTGATAGCAGCATAGTTGGGATGAACAGTAGCTAGCACATTGGTTTGATAGTAGCATAGTTGGGATGGACAGTAGCTAGCGCATTGGTTTGATGGATGGACAGTAGCTAGCACATTGGTTTGATTGCAGCATAGTTGGGATGGACAGTAGCTATTACATTGGTTTGATAGCATAGTTGGGATGGACAGTAGCTAGCACATTGGTTTGATAGTAGCATAGTTGGGATGGACAGTAGCTATTACATTGGTTTGATAGCATAGTTGGGATGGACAGTAGCTAGCAAATTGGTTTGATAGCAGCATAGTTGGGATGGACTGTAGCTAGCGCATTGGTTTGATAGTAGCATAGTTGGGATGGACAGTAGCTAGCGCATTGGTTTGATAGTAGCATAGTTGGGATGGACAGTAGCTAGCGCATTGGTTTGATAGTAGCATAGTTGGGATGGACTGTAGCTAGCGCATTGGTTTGATAGTAGCATAGTTGGGATGGACAGTAGCTAGCGCATTGGTTTGATAGTAGCATAGTTGGGATGGACAGTAGCTAGCGCATTGGTTTGATAGTAGCATAGTTGGGATGGACAGTAGCTAGCGCATTGGTTTGATAGTAGCATAGTTGGGATGGACAGTAGCTAGCGCATTGGTTTGATGGATGGACAGTAGCTAGCACATTGGTTTGATTGCAGCATAGTTGGGATGGACAGTAGCTAGCACATTGGTTTGATAGTAGCATAGTTGGGATGGACAGTAGCTAGCACATTGGTTTGATAGCATAGTTGGGATGGACAGTAGATAGCGCATTGGTTTGATAGTAGCATAGTTGGAATGGACAGTAGCTAGCGCATTGGTTTGATAGTAGCATAGTTGGGATGGACAGTAGCTAGCACATTGGTTTGATAGCAGCATAGTTGGGATGGACTGTAGCTAGCACATTGGTTTGATAGTAGCATAGTGTGGATGGACAGTAGCTAGCACATTGGTTTGATGGATGACAGTAGCTAGCACATTGGTTTGATAGTAGCATAGTTGGAATGGACAGTAGCTAGCGCATTGGTTTGATAGTAGCATAGTTGGGATGGACAGTAGCTATTACATTGGTTTGATAGCATAGTTGGGATGGACAGTAGCTAGCGCATTGGTTTGATAGTAGCATAGTTGGGATGGACAGTAGCTAGCGCATTGGTTTGATAGTAGCATAGTTGGGATGGACAGTAGCTAGCGCATTGGTTTGATGGATGGACAGTAGCTAGCACATTGGTTTGATTGCAGCATAGTTGGGATGGACAGTAGCTAGCACATTGGTTTGATAGTAGCATAGTTGGGATGGACAGTAGCTAGCACATTGGTTTGATAGCATAGTTGGGATGGACAGTAGATAGCGCATTGGTTTGATAGTAGCATAGTTGGGATGGACAGTAGCTATTACATTGGTTTGATAGCATAGTTGGGATGGACAGTAGCTAGCACATTGGTTTGATAGCAGCATAGTTGGGATGGACTGTAGCTAGCACATTGGTTTGATAGTAGCATAGTGTGGATGGACAGTAGCTAGCACATTGGTTTGATGGATGGACAGTAGCTAGCACATTGGTTTGATAGTAGCATAGTTGGAATGGACAGTAGCTAGCGCATTGGTTTGATAGTAGCATAGTTGGGATGGACAGTAGCTATTACATTGGTTTGATAGCATAGTTGGGATGGACAGTAGCTAGCGCATTGGTTTGATAGTAGCATAGTTGGGATGGACAGTAGCTAGCGCATTGGTTTGATAGCATAGTTGGGATGGACAGTAGCTAGCACATTGGTTTGATAGCAGCATAGTTGGGATGAACAGTAGCTAGCACATTGGTTTGATAGTAGCATAGTTGGGATGGACAGTAGCTAGCGCATTGGTTTGATGGATGGACAGTAGCTAGCACATTGGTTTGCTTGCAGCATAGTTGGGATGGACAGTAGCTATTACATTGGTTTGATAGCATAGTTGGGATGGACAGTAGCTAGCACATTGGTTTGATAGTAGCATAGTTGGGATGGACAGTAGCTATTACATTGGTTTGATAGCATAGTTGGGATGGACAGTAGCTAGCAAATTGGTTTGATAGCAGCATAGTTGGGATATACTGTAGCTAGCGCATTGGTTTGATAGTAGCATAGTTGGGATGGACAGTAGCTAGCGCATTGGTTTGATAGTAGCATAGTTGGGATGGACAGTAGCTAGCGCATTGGTTTGATAGTAGCATAGTTGGGATGGACTGTAGCTAGCGCATTGGTTTGATAGCAGCATAGTTGGGATGGACAGTAGCTAGCACATTGGTTTGATAGTAGCATAGTTGGGATGGACAGTAGCTAGCGCATTGGTTTGATAGTAGCATAGTTGGGATGGACAGTAGCTAGCGCATTGGTTTGATAGTAGCATAGTTGGGATGGACAGTAGCTAGCGCATTGGTTTGATGGATGGACAGTAGCTAGCACATTGGTTTGATTGCAGCATAGTTGGGATGGACAGTAGCTAGCACATTGGTTTGATAGTAGCATAGTTGGGATGGACAGTAGCTAGCACATTGGTTTGATAGCATAGTTGGGATGGACAGTAGATAGCGCATTGGTTTGATAGTAGCATAGTTGGGATGGACAGTAGCTATTACATTGGTTTGATAGCATAGTTGGGATGGACAGTAGCTAGCACATTGGTTTGATAGCAGCATAGTTGGGATGGACTGTAGCTAGCACATTGGTTTGATAGTAGCATAGTGTGGATGGACAGTAGCTAGCACATTGGTTTGATGGATGGACAGTAGCTAGCACATTGGTTTGATAGTAGCATAGTTGGAATGGACAGTAGCTAGCGCATTGGTTTGATAGTAGCATAGTTGGGATGGACAGTAGCTATTACATTGGTTTGATAGCATAGTTGGGATGGACAGTAGCTAGCGCATTGGTTTGATAGTAGCATAGTTGGGATGGACAGTAGCTAGCGCATTGGTATGATAGTAGCATAGTTGGGATGGACAGTAGATAGCACATTGGTTTGATAGTAGCATAGTTGGGATGGACAGTAGCTAGCACATTGGTTTGATAGCATAGTTGGGATGGACAGTAGATAGCGCATTGGTTTGATAGTAGCATAGTTGGGATGGACAGTAGCTATTTCATTGGTTTGATAGCATAGTTGGGATGGACAGTAGCTAGCACATTGGTTTGATAGCAGCATAGTTGGGATGGACTGTAGCTAGCACATTGGTTTGATAGTAGCATAGTGTGGATGGAAAGTAGCTAGCACATTGGTTTGATGGATGGACAGTAGCTAGCACATTGGTTTGAGAGTAGCATAGTTGGAATGGACAGTAGCTAGCGCATTGGTTTGATAGTAGCATAGTTGGGATGGACAGTAGCTATTACATTGGTTTGATAGCATAGTTGGGATGGACAGTAGCTAGCGCATTGGTTTGATAGTAGCATAGTTGGGATGGACAGTAGCTAGCGCATTGGTTTGATAGCATAGTTGGGATGGACAGTAGCTAGCACATTGGTTTGATAGCAGCATAGTTGGGATGAACAGTAGCTAGCACATTGGTTTGATAGTAGCATAGTTGGGATGGACAGTAGCTAGCGCATTGGTTTGATGGATGGACAGTAGCTAGCACATTGGTTTGATTGCAGCATAGTTGGGATGGACAGTAGCTATTACATTGGTTTGATAGCATAGTTGGGATGGACAGTAGCTAGCAAATTGGTTTGATAGCAGCATAGTTGGGATGGACTGTAGCTAGCGCATTGGTTTGATAGTAGCATAGTTGGGATGGACAGTAGCTAGCGCATTGGTTTGATAGTAGCATAGTTGGGATGGACAGTAGCTAGCGCATTGGTTTGATAGTAGCATAGTTGGGATGGACAGTAGCTAGCGCATTGGTTTGATAGTAGCATAGTTGGGATGGACAGTAGCTAGCGCATTGGTTTGATGGATGGACAGTAGCTAGCACATTGGTTTGATTGCAGCATAGTTGGGATGGACAGTAGCTAGCACATTGGTTTGATAGTAGCATAGTTGGGATGGACAGTAGCTAGCACATTGGTTTGATAGCATAGTTGGGATGGACAGTAGCTAGCGCATTGGTTTGATAGTAGCATAGTTGGGATGGACAGTAGCTAGCGCATTGGTTTGATAGCATAGTTGGGATGGACAGTAGCTAGCACATTTGTTTGATAGCAGCATAGTTGGGATGAACAGTAGCTAGCACATTGGTTTGATAGTAGCATAGTTGGGATGGACAGTAGCTAGCGCATTGGTTTGATGGATGGACAGTAGCTAGCACATTGGTTTGATTGCAGCATAGTTGGGATGGACAGTAGCTATTACATTGGTTTGATAGCATAGTTGGGATGGACAGTAGCTATTACATTGGTTTGATAGCATAGTTGGGATGGACAGTAGCTAGCACATTGGTTTGATAGTAGCATAGTTGGGATGGACAGTAGCTATTACATTGGTTTGATAGCATAGTTGGGATGGACAGTAGCTAGCACATTGGTTTGATAGTAGCATAGTTGGGATGGACAGTAGCTATTACATTGGTTTGATAGCATAGTTGGGATGGACAGTAGCTAGCAAATTGGTTTGATAGCAGCATAGTTGGGATGGACTGTAGCTAGCGCATTGGTTTGATAGTAGCATAGTTGGGATGGACAGTAGCTAGCGCATTGGTTTGATAGTAGCATAGTTGGGATGGACAGTAGCTAGCGCATTGGTTTGATAGTAGCATAGTTGGGATGGACTGTAGCTAGCGCATTGGTTTGATAGTAGCATAGTTGGGATGGACAGTAGCTAGCGCATTGGTTTGATAGTAGCATAGTTGGGATGGACAGTAGCTAGCGCATTGGTTTGATAGTAGCATAGTTGGGATGGACAGTAGCTAGCGCATTGGTTTGATAGTAGCATAGTTGGGATGGACAGTAGCTAGCGCATTGGTTTGATGGATGGACAGTAGCTAGCACATTGGTTTGATTGCAGCATAGTTGGGATGGACAGTAGCTAGCACATTGGTTTGATAGTAGCATAGTTGGGATGGACAGTAGCTAGCACATTGGTTTGATAGCATAGTTGGGATGGACAGTAGCTAGCGCATTGGTTTGATAGTAGCATAGTTGGGATGGACAGTAGCTAGCGCATTGGTTTGATAGCATAGTTGGGATGGACAGTAGCTAGCACATTGGTTTGATAGCAGCATAGTTGGGATGAACAGTAGCTAGCACATTGGTTTGATAGTAGCATAGTTGGGATGGACAGTAGCTAGCGCATTGGTTTGATGGATGGACAGTAGCTAGCACATTGGTTTGATTGCAGCATAGTTGGGATGGACAGTAGCTATTACATTGGTTTGATAGCATAGTTGGGATGGACAGTAGCTAGCACATTGGTTTGATAGTAGCATAGTTGGGATGGACAGTAGCTATTACATTGGTTTGATAGCATAGTTGGGATGGACAGTAGCTAGCAAATTGGTTTGATAGCAGCATAGTTGGGATGGACTGTAGCTAGCGCATTGGTTTGATAGTAGCATAGTTGGGATGGACAGTAGCTAGCGCATTGGTTTGATAGTAGCATAGTTGGGATGGACAGTAGCTAGCGCATTGGTTTGATAGTAGCATAGTTGGGATGGACTGTAGCTAGCGCATTGGTTTGATAGTAGCATAGTTGGGATGGACAGTAGCTAGCGCATTGGTTTGATAGTAGCATAGTTGGGATGGACAGTAGCTAGCGCATTGGTTTGATAGTAGCATAGTTGGGATGGACAGTAGCTAGCGCATTGGTTTGATAGTAGCATAGTTGGGATGGACAGTAGCTAGCGCATTGGTTTGATGGATGGACAGTAGCTAGCACATTGGTTTGATTGCAGCATAGTTGGGATGGACAGTAGCTAGCACATTGGTTTGATAGTAGCATAGTTGGGATGGACAGTAGCTAGCACATTGGTTTGATAGCATAGTTGGGATGGACAGTAGATAGCGCATTGGTTTGATAGTAGCATAGTTGGGATGGACAGTAGCTATTACATTGGTTTGATAGCATAGTTGGGATGGACAGTAGCTAGCACATTGGTTTGATAGCAGCATAGTTGGGATGGACTGTAGCTAGCACATTGGTTTGATAGTAGCATAGTGTGGATGGACAGTAGCTAGCACATTGGTTTGATGGATGGACAGTAGCTAGCACATTGGTTTGATAGTAGCATAGTTGGAATGGACAGTAGCTAGCGCATTGGTTTGATAGTAGCATAGTTGGGATGGACAGTAGCTATTACATTGGTTTGATAGCATAGTTGCGATGGACAGTAGCTAGCGCATTGGTTTGATAGTAGCATAGTTGGGATGGACAGTAGCTAGCGCATTGGTTTGATAGTAGCATAGTTGGGATGGACAGTAGCTAGCGCATTGGTTTGATGGATGGACAGTAGCTAGCACATTGGTTTGATTGCAGCATAGTTGGGATGGACAGTAGCTAGCACATTGGTTTGATAGTAGCATAGTTGGGATGGACAGTAGCTAGCACATTGGTTTGATAGCATAGTTGGGATGGACAGTAGATAGCGCATTGGTTTGATAGTAGCATAGTTGGGATGGACAGTAGCTATTACATTGGTTTGATAGCATAGTTGGGATGGACAGTAGCTAGCACATTGGTTTGATAGCAGCATAGTTGGGATGGACTGTAGCTAGCACATTGGTTTGATAGTAGCATAGTGTGGATGGACAGTAGCTAGCACATTGGTTTGATGGATGGACAGTAGCTAGCACATTGGTTTGATAGTAGCATAGTTGGAATGGACAGTAGCTAGCGCATTGGTTTGATAGTAGCATAGTTGGGATGGACAGTAGCTATTACATTGGTTTGATAGCATAGTTGGGATGGACAGTAGCTAGCGCATTGGTTTGATAGTAGCATAGTTGGGATGGACAGTAGCTAGCGCATTGGTTTGATAGCATAGTTGGGATGGACAGTAGCTAGCACATTGGTTTGATAGCAGCATAGTTGGGATGAACAGTAGCTAGCACATTGGTTTGATAGTAGCATAGTTGGGATGGACAGTAGCTAGCGCATTGGTTTGATGGATGGACAGTAGCTAGCACATTGGTTTGATTGCAGCATAGTTGGGATGGACAGTAGCTATTACATTGGTTTGATAGCATAGTTGGGATGGACAGTAGCTAGCACATTGGTTTGATAGTAGCATAGTTGGGATGGACAGTAGCTATTACATTGGTTTGATAGCATAGTTGGGATGGACAGTAGCTAGCAAATTGGTTTGATAGCAGCATAGTTGGGATGGACTGTAGCTAGCGCATTGGTTTGATAGTAGCATAGTTGGGATGGACAGTAGCTAGCGCATTGGTTTGATAGTAGCATAGTTGGGATGGACAGTAGCTAGCGCATTGGTTTGATAGTAGCATAGTTGGGATGGACTGTAGCTAGCGCATTGGTTTGATAGTAGCATAGTTGGGATGGACAGTAGCTAGCACATTGGTTTGATAGTAGCATAGTTGGGATGGACAGTAGCTAGCGCATTGGTTTGATAGTAGCATAGTTGGGATGGACAGTAGCTAGCGCATTGGTTTGATGGATGGACAGTAGCTAGCACATTGGTTTGATTGCAGCATAGTTGGGATGGACAGTAGCTAGCACATTGGTTTGATAGTAGCATAGTTGGGATGGACAGTAGCTAGCACATTGGTTTGATAGCATAGTTGGGATGGACAGTAGATAGCGCATTGGTTTGATAGTAGCATAGTTGGGATGGACAGTAGCTATTACATTGGTTTGATAGCATAGTTGGGATGGACAGTAGCTAGCACATTGGTTTGATAGCAGCATAGTTGGGATGGACTGTAGCTAGCACATTGGTTTGATAGTAGCATAGTGTGGATGGACAGTAGCTAGCACATTGGTTAAATGGATGGACAGTAGCTAGCACATTGGTTTGATAGTAGCATAGTTGGAATGGACAGTAGCTAGCGCATTGGTTTGATAGTAGCATAGTTGGGATGGACAGTAGCTATTACATTGGTTTGGTAGCATAGTTGGGATGGACAGTAGCTAGCGCATTGGTTTGATAGTAGCATAGTTGGGATGGACAGTAGCTGGCGCATTGGTATGATAGTAGCATAGTTGGGATGGACAGTAGCTAGCGCATTGGTTTGATAGTAGCATAGTTGGGATGGACAGTAGCTAGCGCATTGGTTTGATAGTAGCATAGTTGGGATGGACAGTAGCTAGCGCATTGGTTTGATAGCATAGTTGGGATGGACAGTAGCTAGCACATTGGTTTGATAGCAGCATAGTTGGGATGAACAGTAGCTAGCACATTGGTTTGATAGTAGCATAGTTGGGATGGACAGTAGCTAGCGCATTGGTTTGATGGATGGACAGTAGCTAGCACATTGGTTTGATTGCAGCATAGTTGGGATGGACAGTAGCTATTACATTGGTTTGATAGCATAGTTGGGATGGACAGTAGCTAGCACATTGGTTTGATAGCAGCATAGTTGGGATGAACAGTAGCTAGCACATTGGTTTGATAGTAGCATAGTTGGGATGGACAGTAGCTAGCGCATTGGTTTGATGGATGGACAGTAGCTAGCACATTGGTTTGATTGCAGCATAGTTGGGATGGACAGTAGCTATTACATTGGTTTGATAGCATAGTTGGGATGGACAGTAGCTAGCACATTGGTTTGATAGTAGCATAGTTGGGATGGACAGTAGCTATTACATTGGTTTGATAGCATAGTTGGGATGGACAGTAGCTAGCAAATTGGTTTGATAGCAGCATAGTTGGGATGGACTGTAGCTAGCGCATTGGTTTGATAGTAGCATAGTTGGGATGGACAGTAGCTAGCGCATTGGTTTGATAGTAGCATAGTTGGGATGGACAGTAGCTAGCGCATTGGTTTGATAGCATAGTTGGGATGGACAGTAGCTAGCACATTGGTTTGATAGCAGCATAGTTGGGATGAACAGTAGCTAGCACATTGGTTTGATAGTAGCATAGTTGGGATGGACAGTAGCTAGCGCATTGGTTTGATGGATGGACAGTAGCTAGCACATTGGTTTGATTGCAGCATAGTTGGGATGGACAGTAGCTATTACATTGGTTTGATAGCATAGTTGGGATGGACAGTAGCTAGCACATTGGTTTGATAGTAGCATAGTTGGGATGGACAGTAGCTATTACATTGGTTTGATAGCATAGTTGGGATGGACAGTAGCTAGCACATTGGTTTGATAGCAGCATAGTTGGGATGGACTGTAGCTAGCGCATTGGTTTGATAGTAGCATAGTTGGGATGGACAGTAGCTAGCGCATTGGTTTGATAGTAGCATAGTTGGGATGGACAGTAGCTAGCGCATTGGTTTGATAGTAGCATAGTTGGGATGGACAGTAGCTAGCGCATTGGTTTGATGGATGGACAGTAGCTAGCACATTGGTTTGATTGCAGCATAGTTGGGATGGACAGTAGCTAGCACATTGGTTTGATAGTAGCATAGTTGGGATGGACAGTAGCTAGCACATTGGTTTGATAGCATAGTTGGGATGGACAGTAGATAGCGCATTGGTTTGATAGTAGCATAGTTGGGATGGAAAGTAGCTATTACATTGGTTTGATAGCATAGTTGGGATGGACAGTAGCTAGCACATTGGTTTGATAGCAGCATAGTTGGGATGGACTGTAGCTAGCACATTGGTTTGATAGTAGCATAGTGTGGATGGACAGTAGCTAGCACATTGGTTTGATGGATGGACAGTAGCTAGCATATTGGTTTGATAGTAGCATAGTTGGAATAGACAGTAGCTAGCACATTGGTTTGATAGTAGCATAGTTGGGATGGACAGTAGCTATTACATTGGTTTGATAGCATAGTTGGGATGGACAGTAGCTAGCGCATTGGTTTGATAGTAGCATAGTTGGGATGGACAGTAGCTAGCGCATTGGTATGATAGTAGCATAGTTGGGATGGACAGTAGCTAGCGCATTGGTTTGATAGTAGCATAGTTGGGATGGACAGTAGCTAGCGCATTGGTTTGATAGTAGCATAGTTGGGATGGACAGTAGCTAGCGCATTGGTATGATAGTAGCATAGTTGGGATGGACAGTAGCTAGCGCATTGGTTTGATAGTAGCATAGTTGGGATGGACAGTAGCTAGCGCATTGGTTTGATAGTAGCATAGTTGGGATGGACAGTAGCTAGCGCATTGGTTTGATAGCATAGTTGGGATGGACAGTAGCTAGCACATTGGTTTGATAGCAGCATAGTTGGAATGAACAGTAGCTAGCACATTGGTTTGATAGTAGCATAGTTGGGATGGACAGTAGCTAGCGCATTGGTTTGATGGATGGACAGTAGCTAGCACATTGGTTTGATTGCAGCATAGTTGGGATGGACAGTAGCTAGCGCATTGGTTTGATAGTAGCATAGTTGGGATGGACAGTAGCTATTACATTGGTTTGATAGCATAGTTGGGATGGACAGTAGCTAGCAAATTGGTTTGATAGCAGCATAGTTGGGATGGACTGTAGCTAGCGCATTGGTTTGATAGTAGCATAGTTGGGATGGACAGTAGCTAGCGCATTGGTTTGATAGTAGCATAGTTGGGATGGACAGTAGCTATTACATTGGTTTGATAGCATAGTTGGGATGGACAGTAGCTAGCAAATTGGTTTGATAGCAGCATAGTTGGGATGGACTGTAGCTAGCGCATTGGTTTGATAGTAGCATAGTTGGGATGGACAGTAGCTAGCGCATTGGTTTGATAGTAGCATAGTTGGGATGGATAGTAGCTAGCGCATTGGTTTGATGGATGGACAGTAGCTAGCACATTGGTTTGATTGCAGCATAGTTGGGATGGACAGTAGCTAGCACATTGGTTTGATAGTAGCATAGTTGGGATGGACAGTAGCTAGCACATTGGTTTGATAGCATAGTTGGGATGGACAGTAGATAGCGCATTGGTTTGATAGTAGCATAGTTGGGATGGACAGTAGCTATTACATTGGTTTGATAGCATAGTTGGGATGGACAGTAGCTAGCACATTGGTTTGATAGCAGCATAGTTGGGATGGACTGTAGCTAGCACATTGGTTTGATAGTAGCATAGTATGGATGGACAGTAGCTAGCACATTGGTTTGATGGATGGACAGTAGCTAGCACATTGGTTTGATAGTAGCATAGTTGGAATGGACAGTAGCTAGCGCATTGGTTTGATAGTAGCATAGTTGGGATGGACAGTAGCTATTACATTGGTTTGATAGCATAGTTGGGATGGACAGTAGCTAGCGCATTGGTTTGATAGTAGCATAGTTGGGATGGACAGTAGCTAGCGCATTGGTTTGATAGCATAGTTGGGATGGACAGTAGCTAGCACATTGGTTTGATAGCAGCATAGTTGGGATGAACAGTAGCTAGCACATTGGTTTGATAGTAGCATAGTTGGGATGGACAGTAGCTAGCGCATTGGTTTGATGGATGGACAGTAGCTAGCACATTGGTTTGATTGCAGCATAGTTGGGATGGACAGTAGCTATTACATTGGTTTGATAGCATAGTTGGGATGGACAGTAGCTAGCGCATTGGTTTGATAGTAGCATAGTTGGGATGGACAGTAGCTAGCGCATTGGTTTGATAGTAGCATAGTTGGGATGGATAGTAGCTAGCGCATTGGTTTGATGGATGGACAGTAGCTAGCACATTGGTTTGATTGCAGCATAGTTGGGATGGACAGTAGCTAGCACATTGGTTTGATAGTAGCATAGTTGGGATGGACAGTAGCTAGCACATTGGTTTGATAGCATAGTTGGGATGGACAGTAGATAGCGCATTGGTTTGATAGTAGCATAGTTGGGATGGACAGTAGCTATTACATTGGTTTGATAGCATAGTTGGGATGGACAGTAGCTAGCACATTGGTTTGATAGCAGCATAGTTGGGATGGACTGTAGCTAGCACATTGGTTTGATAGTAGCATAGTAGGATGGACAGTAGCTAGCACATTGGTTTGATGGATGGACAGTAGCTAGCACATTGGTTTGATAGTAGCATAGTTGGAATGGACAGTAGCTAGCGCATTGGTTTGATAGTAGCATAGTTGGGATGGACAGTAGCTATTACATTGGTTTGATAGCATAGTTGGGATGGACAGTAGCTAGCGCATTGGTTTGATAGTAGCATAGTTGGGATGGACAGTAGCTAGCGCATTGGTTTGATAGCATAGTTGGGATGGACAGTAGCTAGCACATTGGTTTGATAGCAGCATAGTTGGGATGAACAGTAGCTAGCACATTGGTTTGATAGTAGCATAGTTGGGATGGACAGTAGCTAGCGCATTGGTTTGATGGATGGACAGTAGCTAGCACATTGGTTTGATTGCAGCATAGTTGGGATGGACAGTAGCTATTACATTGGTTTGATAGCATAGTTGGGATGGACAGTAGCTAGCACATTGGTTTGATAGTAGCATAGTTGGGATGGACAGTAGCTATTACATTGGTTTGATAGCATAGTTGGGATGGACAGTAGCTAGCAAATTGGTTTGATAGCAGCATAGTTGGGATGGACTGTAGCTAGCGCATTGGTTTGATAGTAGCATAGTTGGGATGGACAGTAGCTAGCGCATTGGTTTGATAGTAGCATAGTTGGGATGGACAGTAGCTAGCGCATTGGTTTGATAGTAGCATAGTTGGAATGGACAGTAGCTAGCGCATTGGTTTGATAGTAGCATAGTTGGGATGGACAGTAGCTATTACATTGGTTTGATAGCATAGTTGGGATGGACAGTAGCTAGCGCATTGGTTTGATAGTAGCATAGTTGGGATGGACAGTAGCTAGCGCATTGGTATGATAGTAGCATAGTTGGGATGGACAGTAGCTAGCGCATTGGTTTGATAGTAGCATAGTTGGGCTGGACAGTAGCTAGCGCATTGGTTTGATAGTAGCATAGTTGGGATGGACAGTAGCTAGCACATTGGTTTGATAGTAGCATAGTTGGGATGGACAGTAGCTATTACATTGGTTTGATAGCATAGTTGGGATGGACAGTAGCTAGCGCATTGGTTTGATAGTAGCATAGTTGGGCTGGACAGTAGCTAGCGCATTGGTTTGATAGTAGCATAGTTGGGATGGACAGTAGCTAGCACATTGGTTTGATAGTAGCATAGTTGGGATGGACAGTAGCTAGCACATTGGTTTGATAGCATAGTTGGGATGGACAGTAGCTAGCGCATTGGTTTGATAGTAGCATAGTTGGGATGGACAGTAGCTAGCGCATTGGTTTGATAGCATAGTTGGGATGGACAGTAGCTAGCACATTGGTTTGATAGCAGCATAGTTGGGAAGAACAGTAGCTAGCACATTGGTTTGATAGTAGCATAGTTGGGATGGACAGTAGCTAGCGCATTGGTTTGATGGATGGACAGTAGCTAGCACATTGGTTTGATTGCAGCATAGTTGGGATGGACAGTAGCTATTACATTGGTTTGATAGCATAGTTGGGATGGACAGTAGCTAGCACATTGGTTTGATAGTAGCATAGTTGGGATGGACAGTAGCTATTACATTGGTTTGATAGCATAGTTGGGATGGACAGTAGCTAGCAAATTGGTTTGATAGCAGCATAGTTGGGATGGACTGTAGCTAGCGCATTGGTTTGATAGTAGCATAGTTGGGATGGACAGTAGCTAGCGCATTGGTTTGATAGTAGCATAGTTGGGATGGACAGTAGCTAGCGCATTGGTTTGATAGTAGCATAGTTGGGATGGACTGTAGCTAGCGCATTGGTTTGATAGTAGCATAGTTGGGATGGACAGTAGCTAGCGCATTGGTTTGATAGTAGCATAGTTGGGATGGACAGTAGCTAGCGCATTGGTTTGATAGTAGCATAGTTGGGATGGACAGTAGCTAGCGCATTGGTTTGATAGTAGCATAGTTGGGATGGACAGTAGCTAGCGCATTGGTTTGATGGATGGACAGTAGCTAGCACATTGGTTTGATTGCAGCATAGTTGGGATGGACAGTAGCTAGCACATTGGTTTGATAGTAGCATAGTTGGGATGGACAGTAGCTAGCACATTGGTTTGATAGCATAGTTGGGATGGACAGTAGATAGCACATTGGTTTGATAGTAGCATAGTTGGGATGGACAGTAGCTATTACATTGGTTTGATAGCATAGTTGGGATGGACAGTAGCTAGCACATTGGTTTGATAGCAGCATAGTTGGGATGGACTGTAGCTAGCACATTGGTTTGATAGTAGCATAGTGTGGATGGACAGTAGCTAGCACATTGGTTTGATGGATGGACAGTAGCTAGCACATTGGTTTGATAGTAGCATAGTTGGAATGGACAGTAGCTAGCGCATTGGTTTGATAGTAGCATAGTTGGGATGGACAGTAGCTATTACATTGGTTTGATAGCATAGTTGGGATGGACAGTAGCTAGCGCATTGGTTTGATAGTAGCATAGTTGGGATGGACAGTAGCTAGCGCATTGGTTTGATAGTAGCATAGTTGGGATGGACAGTAGCTAGCGCATTGGTTTGATGGATGGACAGTAGCTAGCACATTGGTTTGATTGCAGCATAGTTGGGATGGACAGTAGCTAGCACATTGGTTTGATAGTAGCATAGTTGGGATGGACAGTAGCTAGCACATTGGTTTGATAGCATAGTTGGGATGGACAGTAGATAGCGCATTGGTTTGATAGTAGCATAGTTGGGATGGACAGTAGCTATTACATTGGTTTGATAGCATAGTTGGGATGGACAGTAGCTAGCACATTGGTTTGATAGCAGCATAGTTGGGATGGACTGTAGCTAGCACATTGGTTTGATAGTAGCATAGTGTGGATGGACAGTAGCTAGCACATTGGTTTGATGGATGGACAGTAGCTAGCACATTGGTTTGATAGTAGCATAGTTGGAATGGACAGTAGCTAGCGCATTGGTTTGATAGTAGCATAGTTGGGATGGACAGTAGCTATTACATTGGTTTGATAGCATAGTTGGGATGGACAGTAGCTAGCGCATTGGTTTGATAGTAGCATAGTTGGGATGGACAGTAGCTAGCGCATTGGTTTGATAGCATAGTTGGGATGGACAGTAGCTAGCACATTGGTTTGATAGCAGCATAGTTGGGATGAACAGTAGCTAGCACATTGGTTTGATAGTAGCATAGTTGGGATGGACAGTAGCTAGCGCATTGGTTTGATGGATGGACAGTAGCTAGCACATTGGTTTGATTGCAGCATAGTTGGGATGGACAGTAGCTATTACATTGGTTTGATAGCATAGTTGGGATGGACAGTAGCTAGCACATTGGTTTGATAGTAGCATAGTTGGGATGGACAGTAGCTATTACATTGGTTTGATAGCATAGTTGGGATGGACAGTAGCTAGCAAATTGGTTTGATAGCAGCATAGTTGGGATGGACTGTAGCTAGCGCATTGGTTTGATAGTAGCATAGTTGGGATGGACAGTAGCTAGCGCATTGGTTTGATAGTAGCATAGTTGGGATGGACAGTAGCTAGCGCATTTGTTTGATAGTAGCATAGTTGGGATGGACTGTAGCTAGCGCATTGGTTTGATAGTAGCATAGTTGGGATGGACAGTAGCTAGCACATTGGTTTGATAGTAGCATAGTTGGGATGGACAGTAGCTAGCGCATTGGTTTGATAGTAGCATAGTTGGGATGGACAGTAGCTAGCGCATTGGTTTGATAGTAGCATAGTTGGGATGGACAGTAGCTAGCGCATTGGTTTGATGGATGGACAGTAGCTAGCACATTGGTTTGATTGCAGCATAGTTGGGATGGACAGTAGCTAGCACATTGGTTTGATAGTAGCATAGTTGGGATGGACAGTAGCTAGCACATTGGTTTGATAGCATAGTTGGGATGGACAGTAGATAGCGCATTGGTTTGATAGTAGCATAGTTGGGATGGACAGTAGCTATTACATTGGTTTGATAGCATAGTTGGGATGGACAGTAGCTAGCACATTGGTTTGATAGCAGCATAGTTGGGATGGACTGTAGCTAGCACATTGGTTTGATAGTAGCATAGTGTGGATGGACAGTAGCTAGCACATTGGTTTGATGGATGGACAGTAGCTAGCACATTGGTTTGATAGTAGCATAGTTGGAATGGACAGTAGCTAGCGCATTGGTTTGATAGTAGCATAGTTGGGATGGACAGTAGCTATTACATTGGTTTGGTAGCATAGTTGGGATGGACAGTAGCTAGCGCATTGGTTTGATAGTAGCATAGTTGGGATGGACAGTAGCTAGCGCATTGGTATGATAGTAGCATAGTTGGGATGGACAGTAGCTAGCGCATTGGTTTGATAGTAGCATAGTTGGGATGGACAGTAGCTAGCGCATTGGTTTGATAGTAGCATAGTTGGGATGGACAGTAGCTAGCGCATTGGTTTGATAGCATAGTTGGGATGGACAGTAGCTAGCACATTGGTTTGATAGCAGCATAGTTGGGATGAACAGTAGCTAGCACATTGGTTTGATAGTAGCATAGTTGGGATGGACAGTAGCTAGCGCATTGGTTTGATGGATGGACAGTAGCTAGCACATTGGTTTGATTGCAGCATAGTTGGGATGGACAGTAGCTATTACATTGGTTTGATAGCATAGTTGGGATGGACAGTAGCTAGCACATTGGTTTGATAGCAGCATAGTTGGGATGAACAGTAGCTAGCACATTGGTTTGATAGTAGCATAGTTGGGATGGACAGTAGCTAGCGCATTGGTTTGATGGATGGACAGTAGCTAGCACATTGGTTTGATTGCAGCATAGTTGGGATGGACAGTAGCTATTACATTGGTTTGATAGCATAGTTGGGATGGACAGTAGCTAGCACATTGGTTTGATAGTAGCATAGTTGGGATGGACAGTAGCTATTACATTGGTTTGATAGCATAGTTGGGATGGACAGTAGCTAGAAAATTGGTTTGATAGCAGCATAGTTGGGATGGACTGTAGCTAGCGCATTGGTTTGATAGTAGCATAGTTGGGATGGACAGTAGCTAGCGCATTGGTTTGATAGTAGCATAGTTGGGATGGACAGTAGCTAGCGCATTGGTTTGATAGCATAGTTGGGATGGACAGTAGCTAGCACATTGGTTTGATAGCAGCATAGTTGGGATGAACAGTAGCTAGCACATTGGTTTGATAGTAGCATAGTTGGGATGGACAGTAGCTAGCGCATTGGTTTGATGGATGGACAGTAGCTAGCACATTGGTTTGATTGCAGCATAGTTGGGATGGACAGTAGCTATTACATTGGTTTGATAGCATAGTTGGGATGGACAGTAGCTAGCACATTGGTTTGATAGTAGCATAGTTGGGATGGACAGTAGCTATTACATTGGTTTGATAGCATAGTTGGGATGGACAGTAGCTAGCACATTGGTTTGATAGCAGCATAGTTGGGATGGACTGTAGCTAGCGCATTGGTTTGATAGTAGCATAGTTGGGATGGACAGTAGCTAGCGCATTGGTTTGATAGTAGCATAGTTGGGATGGACAGTAGCTAGCGCATTGGTTTGATAGTAGCATAGTTGGGATGGACAGTAGCTAGCGCATTGGTTTGATGGATGGACAGTAGCTAGCACATTGGTTTGATTGCAGCATAGTTGGGATGGACAGTAGCTAGCACATTGGTTTGATAGTAGCATAGTTGGGATGGACAGTAGCTAGCACATTGGTTTGATAGCATAGTTGGGATGGACAGTAGATAGCGCATTGGTTTGATAGTAGCATAGTTGGGATGGAAAGTAGCTATTACATTGGTTTGATAGCATAGTTGGGATGGACAGTAGCTAGCACATTGGTTTGATAGCAGCATAGTTGGGATGGACTGTAGCTAGCACATTGGTTTGATAGTAGCATAGTGTGGATGGACAGTAGCTAGCACATTGGTTTGATGGATGGACAGTAGCTAGCATATTGGTTTGATAGTAGCATAGTTGGAATGGACAGTAGCTAGCGCATTGGTTTGATAGTAGCATAGTTGGGATGGACAGTAGCTATTACATTGGTTTGATAGCATAGTTGGGATGGACAGTAGCTAGCGCATTGGTTTGATAGTAGCATAGTTGGGATGGACAGTAGCTAGCGCATTGGTATGATAGTAGCATAGTTGGGATGGACAGTAGCTAGCGCATTGGTTTGATAGTAGCATAGTTGGGATGGACAGTAGCTAGCGCATTGGTTTGATAGTAGCATAGTTGGGATGGACAGTAGCTAGCGCATTGGTATGATAGTAGCATAGTTGGGATGGACAGTAGCTAGCGCATTGGTTTGATAGTAGCATAGTTGGGATGGACAGTAGCTAGCGCATTGGTTTGATAGTAGCATAGTTGGGATGGACAGTAGCTAGCGCATTGGTTTGATAGCATAGTTGGGATGGACAGTAGCTAGCACATTGGTTTGATAGCAGCATAGTTGGAATGAACAGTAGCTAGCACATTGGTTTGATAGTAGCATAGTTGGGATGGACAGTAGCTAGCGCATTGGTTTGATGGATGGACAGTAGCTAGCACATTGGTTTGATTGCAGCATAGTTGGGATGGACAGTAGCTATTACATTGGTTTGATAGCATAGTTGGGATGGACAGTAGCTAGCGCATTGGTTTGATAGTAGCATAGTTGGGATGGACAGTAGCTAGCGCATTGGTTTGATAGTAGCATAGTTGGGATGGATAGTAGCTAGCGCATTGGTTTGATGGATGGACAGTAGCTAGCACATTGGTTTGATTGCAGCATAGTTGGGATGGACAGTAGCTAGCACATTGGTTTGATAGTAGCATAGTTGGGATGGACAGTAGCTAGCACATTGGTTTGATAGCATAGTTGGGATGGACAGTAGATAGCGCATTGGTTTGATAGTAGCATAGTTGGGATGGACAGTAGCTATTACATTGGTTTGATAGCATAGTTGGGATGGACAGTAGCTAGCACATTGGTTTGATAGCAGCATAGTTGGGATGGACTGTAGCTAGCACATTGGTTTGATAGTAGCATAGTATGGATGGACAGTAGCTAGCACATTGGTTTGATGGATGGACAGTAGCTAGCACATTGGTTTGATAGTAGCATAGTTGGAATGGACAGTAGCTAGCGCATTGGTTTGATAGTAGCATAGTTGGGATGGACAGTAGCTATTACATTGGTTTGATAGCATAGTTGGGATGGACAGTAGCTAGCGCATTGGTTTGATAGTAGCATAGTTGGGATGGACAGTAGCTAGCGCATTGGTTTGATAGCATAGTTGGGATGGACAGTAGCTAGCACATTGGTTTGATAGCAGCATAGTTGGGATGAACAGTAGCTAGCACATTGGTTTGATAGTAGCATAGTTGGGATGGACAGTAGCTAGCGCATTGGTTTGATGGATGGACAGTAGCTAGCACATTGGTTTGATTGCAGCATAGTTGGGATGGACAGTAGCTATTACATTGGTTTGATAGCATAGTTGGGATGGACAGTAGCTAGCGCATTGGTTTGATAGTAGCATAGTTGGGATGGACAGTAGCTAGCGCATTGGTTTGATAGTAGCATAGTTGGGATGGATAGTAGCTAGCGCATTGGTTTGATGGATGGACAGTAGCTAGCACATTGGTTTGATTGCAGCATAGTTGGGATGGACAGTAGCTAGCACATTGGTTTGATAGTAGCATAGTTGGGATGGACAGTAGCTAGCACATTGGTTTGATAGCATAGTTGGGATGGACAGTAGATAGCGCATTGGTTTGATAGTAGCATAGTTGGGATGGACAGTAGCTATTACATTGGTTTGATAGCATAGTTGGGATGGACAGTAGCTAGCACATTGGTTTGATAGCAGCATAGTTGGGATGGACTGTAGCTAGCACATTGGTTTGATAGTAGCATAGTATGGATGGACAGTAGCTAGCACATTGGTTTGATGGATGGACAGTAGCTAGCACATTGGTTTGATTGCAGCATAGTTGGGATGGACAGTAGCTAGCACATTGGTTTGATAGTAGCATAGTTGGGATGGACAGTAGCTAGCACATTGGTTTGATAGCATAGTTGGGATGGACAGTAGATAGCGCATTGGTTTGATAGTAGCATAGTTGGGATGGACAGTAGCTAGCGCATTGGTTTGATGGATGGACAGTAGCTAGCACATTGGTTTGATTGCAGCATAGTTGGGATGGACAGTAGCTAGCACATTGGTTTGATAGTAGCATAGTTGGGATGGACAGTAGCTAGCACATTGGTTTGATAGCATAGTTGGGATGGACAGTAGATAGCGCATTGGTTTGATAGTAGCATAGTTGGGATGGACAGTAGCTATTACATTGGTTTGATAGCATAGTTGGGATGGACAGTAGCTAGCACATTGGTTTGATAGCAGCATAGTTGGGATGGACTGTAGCTAGCACATTGGTTTGATAGTAGCATAGTATGGATGGACAGTAGCTAGCACATTGGTTTGATGGATGGACAGTAGCTAGCACATTGGTTTGATAGTAGCATAGTTGGAATGGACAGTAGCTAGCGCATTGGTTTGATAGTAGCATAGTTGGGATGGACAGTAGCTATTACATTGGTTTGATAGCATAGTTGGGATGGACAGTAGCTAGCGCATTGGTTTGATAGTAGCATAGTTGGGATGGACAGTAGCTAGCGCATTGGTTTGATAGCATAGTTGGGATGGACAGTAGCTAGCACATTGGTTTGATAGCAGCATAGTTGGGATGAACAGTAGCTAGCACATTGGTTTGATAGTAGCATAGTTGGGATGGACAGTAGCTAGCGCATTGGTTTGATGGATGGACAGTAGCTAGCACATTGGTTTGATTGCAGCATAGTTGGGATGGACAGTAGCTATTACATTGGTTTGATAGCATAGTTGGGATGGACAGTAGCTAGCGCATTGGTTTGATAGTAGCATAGTTGGGATGGACAGTAGCTAGCGCATTGGTTTGATAGTAGCATAGTTGGGATGGATAGTAGCTAGCGCATTGGTTTGATGGATGGACAGTAGCTAGCACATTGGTTTGATTGCAGCATAGTTGGGATGGACAGTAGCTAGCACATTGGTTTGATAGTAGCATAGTTGGGATGGACAGTAGCTAGCACATTGGTTTGATAGCATAGTTGGGATGGACAGTAGATAGCGCATTGGTTTGATAGTAGCATAGTTGGGATGGACAGTAGCTATTACATTGGTTTGATAGCATAGTTGGGATGGACAGTAGCTAGCACATTGGTTTGATAGCAGCATAGTTGGGATGGACTGTAGCTAGCACATTGGTTTGATAGTAGCATAGTATGGATGGACAGTAGCTAGCACATTGGTTTGATGGATGGACAGTAGCTAGCACATTGGTTTGATAGTAGCATAGTTGGAATGGACAGTAGCTAGCGCATTGGTTTGATAGTAGCATAGTTGGGATGGACAGTAGCTATTACATTGGTTTGATAGCATAGTTGGGATGGACAGTAGCTAGCGCATTGGTTTGATAGTAGCATAGTTGGGATGGACAGTAGCTAGCGCATTGGTTTGATAGCATAGTTGGGATGGACAGTAGCTAGCACATTGGTTTGATAGCAGCATAGTTGGGATGAACAGTAGCTAGCACATTGGTTTGATAGTAGCATAGTTGGGATGGACAGTAGCTAGCGCATTGGTTTGATGGATGGACAGTAGCTAGCACATTGGTTTGATTGCAGCATAGTTGGGATGGACAGTAGCTATTACATTGGTTTGATAGCATAGTTGGGATGGACAGTAGCTAGCACATTGGTTTGATAGTAGCATAGTTGGGATGGACAGTAGCTATTACATTGGTTTGATAGCATAGTTGGGATGGACAGTAGCTAGCAAATTGGTTTGATAGCAGCATAGTTGGGATGGACTGTAGCTAGCGCATTGGTTTGATAGTAGCATAGTTGGGATGGACAGTAGCTAGCGCATTGGTTTGATAGTAGCATAGTTGGGATGGACAGTAGCTAGCGCATTGGTTTGATAGTAGCATAGTTGGAATGGACAGTAGCTAGCGCATTGGTTTGATAGTAGCATAGTTGGGATGGACAGTAGCTATTACATTGGTTTGATAGCATAGTTGGGATGGACAGTAGCTAGCGCATTGGTTTGATAGTAGCATAGTTGGGATGGACAGTAGCTAGCGCATTGGTATGATAGTAGCATAGTTGGGATGGACAGTAGCTAGCGCATTGGTTTGATAGTAGCATAGTTGGGCTGGACAGTAGCTAGCGCATTGGTTTGATAGTAGCATAGTTGGGATGGACAGTAGCTAGCGCATTGGTATGATAGTAGCATAGTTGGGATGGACAGTAGCTAGCGCATTGGTTTGATAGCATAGTTGGGATGGACAGTAGCTAGCACATTGGTTTGATAGCAGCATAGTTGGAATGAACAGTAGCTAGCACATTGGTTTGATAGTAGCATAGTTGGGATGGACAGTAGCTAGCGCATTGGTTTGATGGATGGACAGTAGCTAGCACATTGGTTTGATTGCAGCATAGTTGGGATGGACAGTAGCTATTACATTGGTTTGATAGCATAGTTGGGATGGACAGTAGCTAGCGCATTGGTTTGATAGTAGCATAGTTGGGATGGACAGTAGCTAGCGCATTGGTTTGATAGTAGCATAGTTGGGATGGACAGTAGCTAGCGCATTGGTTAGATGGATGGACAGTAGCTAGCACATTGGTTTGATTGCAGCATAGTTGGGATGGACAGTAGCTAGCACATTGGTTTGATAGTAGCATAGTTGGGATGGACAGTAGCTAGCACATTGGTTTGATAGCATAGTTGGGATGGACAGTAGATAGCGCATTGGTTTGATAGTAGCATAGTTGGGATGGACAGTAGCTATTACATTGGTTTGATAGCATAGTTGGGATGGACAGTAGCTAGCACATTGGTTTGATAGCAGCATAGTTGGGATGGACTGTAGCTAGCACATTGGTTTGATAGTAGCATAGTGTGGATGGACAGTAGCTAGCACATTGGTTTGATGGATGGACAGTAGCTAGCACATTGGTTTGATAGTAGCATAGTTGGAATGGACAGTAGCTAGCGCATTGGTTTGATAGTAGCATAGTTGAGATGGACAGTAGCTATTACATTGGTTTGATAGCATAGTTGGGATGGACAGTAGCTAGCGCATTGGTTTGATAGTAGCATAGTTGGGATGGACAGTAGCTAGCGCATTGGTTTGATAGCATAGTTGGGATGGACAGTAGCTAGCACATTGGTTTGATAGCAGCATAGTTGGGATGAACAGTAGCTAGCACATTGGTTTGATAGTAGCATAGTTGGGATGGACGGTAGCTAGCGCATTGGTTTGATGGATGGACAGTAGCTAGCACATTGGTTTGATTGCAGCATAGTTGGGATGGACAGTAGCTATTACATTGGTTTGATAGCATAGTTGGGATGGACAGTAGCTAGCACATTGGTTTGATAGTAGCATAGTTGGGATGGACAGTAGCTATTACATTGGTTTGATAGCATAGTTGGGATGGACAGTAGCTAGCAAATTGGTTTGATAGCAGCATAGTTGGGATGGACTGTAGCTAGCGCATTGGTTTGATAGTAGCATAGTTGGGATGGACAGTAGCTAGCGCATTGGTTTGATAGTAGCATAGTTGGGATGGACAGTAGCTAGCGCATTGGTTTGATAGTAGCATAGTTGGGATGGACTGTAGCTAGCGCATTGGTTTGATAGTAGCATAGTTGGGATGGACAGTAGCTAGCGCATTGGTTTGATAGTAGCATAGTTGGGATGGACAGTAGCTAGCGCATTGGTTTGATAGTAGCATAGTTGGGATGGACAGTAGCTAGCGCATTGGTTTGATAGTAGCATAGTTGGGATGGACAGTAGCTAGCGCATTGGTTTGATGGATGGACAGTAGCTAGCACATTGGTTTGATTGCAGCATAGTTGGGATGGACAGTAGCTAGCACATTGGTTTGATAGTAGCATAGTTGGGATGGACAGTAGCTAGCACATTGGTTTGATAGCATAGTTGGGATGGACAGTAGATAGCGCATTGGTATGATAGTAGCATAGTTGGGATGGACAGACGCTATTACATTGGTTTGATAGCATAGTTGGGATGGACAGTAGCTAGCACATTGGTTTGATAGCAGCATTGTTGGGATGGACTGTAGCTAGCACATTGGTTTGATAGTAGCATAGTGTGGAGGACAGTAGCTAGCACATTGGTTTGATGGATGGACAGTAGCTAGCACATTAGTTTGATAGTAGCATAGTTGGGATGGACAGTAGCTATTACATTGGTTTGATAGCATAGTTGGGATGGACAGTAGCTAGCGCATTGGTTTGATAGTAGCATAGTTGGGATGGACAGTAGCTAGCGCATTGGTATGATAGTAGCATAGTTGGGATGGACAGTAGCTAGCGCATTGGTTTGATAGTAGCATAGTTGGGATGGACAGTAGCTAGCGCATTGGTTTGATAGTAGCATAGTTGGGATGGACAGTAGCTAGCGCATTGGTTTGATAGCATAGTTGGGATGGACAGTAGCTAGCACATTGGTTTGATAGCAGCATAGTTGGGATGAACAGTAGCTAGCACATTGGTTTGATAGTAGCATAGTTGGGATGGACAGTAGCTAGCGCATTGGTTTGATGGATGGACAGTAGCTAGCACATTGGTTTGATTGCAGCATAGTTGGGATGGACAGTAGCTATTACATTGGTTTGATAGCATAGTTGGGATGGACAGTAGCTAGCACATTGGTTTGATAGCAGCATAGTTGGGATGAACAGTAGCTAGCACATTGGTTTGATAGTAGCATAGTTGGGATGGACAGTAGCTAGCGCATTGGTTTGATGGATGGACAGTAGCTAGCACATTGGTTTGATTGCAGCATAGTTGGGATGGACAGTAGCTATTACATTGGTTTGATAGCATAGTTGGGATGGACAGTAGCTAGCACATTGGTTTGATAGTAGCATAGTTGGGATGGACAGTAGCTATTACATTGGTTTGATAGCATAGTTGGGATGGACAGTAGCTAGCAAATTGGTTTGATAGCAGCATAGTTGGGATGGACTGTAGCTAGCGCATTGGTTTGATAGTAGCATAGTTGGGATGGACAGTAGCTAGCGCATTGGTTTGATAGTAGCATAGTTGGGATGGACAGTAGCTAGCGCATTGGTTTGATAGCATAGTTGGGATGGACAGTAGCTAGCACATTGGTTTGATAGCAGCATAGTTGGGATGAACAGTAGCTAGCACATTGGTTTGATAGTAGCATAGTTGGGATGGACAGTAGCTAGCGCATTGGTTTGATGGATGGACAGTAGCTAGCACATTGGTTTGATTGCAGCATAGTTGGGATGAACAGTAGCTAGCGCATTGGTTTGATAGTAGCATAGTTGGGATGGACAGTAGCTAGCGCATTGGTTTGATAGCATAGTTGGGATGGACAGTAGCTAGCACATTGGTTTGATAGTAGCATAGTTGGGATGGACAGTAGCTATTACATTGGTTTGATAGCATAGTTGGGATGGACAGTAGCTAGCACATTGGTTTGATAGCAGCATAGTTGGGATGAACAGTAGCTAGCGCATTGGTTTGATAGTAGCATAGTTGGGATGGACAGTAGCTAGCGCATTGGTTTGATAGCATAGTTGGGATGGACAGTAGCTAGCACATTGGTTTGATAGTAGCATAGTTGGGATGGACAGTAGCTATTACATTGGTTTGATAGCATAGTTGGGATGGACAGTAGCTAGCACATTGGTTTGATAGCAGCATAGTTGGGATGGACTGTAGCTAGCGCATTGGTTTGATAGTAGCATAGTTGGGATGGACAGTAGCTAGCGCATTGGTTTGATAGTAGCATAGTTGGGATGGACAGTAGCTAGCGCATTGGTTTGATAGTAGCATAGTTGGGATGGACAGTAGCTAGCGCATTGGTTTGATGGATGGACAGTAGCTAGCACATTGGTTTGATTGCAGCATAGTTGGGATGGACAGTAGCTAGCACATTGGTTTGATAGTAGCATAGTTGGGATGGACAGTAGCTAGCACATTGGTTTGATAGCATAGTTGGGATGGACAGTAGATAGCGCATTGGTTTGATAGTAGCATAGTTGGGATGGACAGTAGCTATTACATTGGTTTGATAGCATAGTTGGGATGGACAGTAGCTAGCACATTGGTTTGATAGCAGCATAGTTGGGATGGACTGTAGCTAGCACATTGGTTTGATAGTAGCATAGTGTGGATGGACAGTAGCTAGCACATTGGTTTGATGGATGGACAGTAGCTAGCACATTGGTTTGATAGTAGCATAGTTGGAATGGACAGTAGCTAGCGCATTGGTTTGATAGTAGCATAGTTGGGATGGACAGTAGCTATTACATTGGTTTGATAGCATAGTTGGGATGGACAGTAGCTAGCGCATTGGTTTGATAGTAGCATAGTTGGGATGGACAGTAGCTAGCGCATTGGTTTGATAGCATAGTTGGGATGGACAGTAGCTAGCACATTGGTTTGATAGCAGCATAGTTGGGATGAACAGTAGCTAGCACATTGGTTTGATAGTAGCATAGTTGGGATGGACAGTAGCTAGCGCATTGGTTTGATGGATGGACAGTAGCTAGCACATTGGTTTGATTGCAGCATAGTTGGGATGGACAGTAGCTATTACATTGGTTTGATAGCATAGTTGGGATGGACAGTAGCTAGCACATTGGTTTGATAGTAGCATAGTTGGGATGGACAGTAGCTATTACATTGGTTTGATAGCATAGTTGGGATGGACAGTAGCTAGCAAATTGGTTTGATAGCAGCATAGTTGGGATGGACTGTAGCTAGCGCATTGGTTTGATAGTAGCATAGTTGGGATGGACAGTAGCTAGCGCATTGGTTTGATAGTAGCATAGTTGGGATGGACAGTAGCTAGCGCATTGGTTTGATAGTAGCATAGTTGGGATGGACTGTAGCTAGCGCATTGGTTTGATAGTAGCATAGTTGGGATGGACAGTAGCTAGCACATTGGTTTGATAGTAGCATAGTTGGGATGGACAGTAGCTAGCGCATTGGTTTGATAGTAGCATAGTTGGGATGGACAGTAGCTAGCGCATTGGTTTGATAGTAGCATAGTTGGGATGGACAGTAGCTAGCGCATTGGTTTGATGGATGGACAGTAGCTAGCACATTGGTTTGATTGCAGCATAGTTGGGATGGACAGTAGCTAGCACATTGGTTTGATAGTAGCATAGTTGGGATGGACAGTAGCTAGCACATTGGTTTGATAGCATAGTTGGGATGGACAGTAGATAGCGCATTGGTTTGATAGTAGCATAGTTGGGATGGACAGTAGCTATTACATTGGTTTGATAGCATAGTTGGGATGGACAGTAGCTAGCACATTGGTTTGATAGCAGCATAGTTGGGATGGACTGTAGCTAGCACATTGGTTTGATAGTAGCATAGTGTGGATGGACAGTAGCTAGCACATTGGTTTGATGGATGGACAGTAGCTAGCACATTGGTTTGATAGTAGCATAGTTGGAATGGACAGTAGCTAGCGCATTGGTTTGATAGTAGCATAGTTGGGATGGACAGTAGCTATTACATTGGTTTGGTAGCATAGTTGGGATGGACAGTAGCTAGCGCATTGGTTTGATAGTAGCATAGTTGGGATGGACAGTAGCTAGCGCATTGGTATGATAGTAGCATAGTTGGGATGGACAGTAGCTAGCGCATTGGTTTGATAGTAGCATAGTTGGGATGGACAGTAGCTAGCGCATTGGTTTGATAGTAGCATAGTTGGGATGGACAGTAGCTAGCGCATTGGTTTGATAGCATAGTTGGGATGGACAGTAGCTAGCACATTGGTTTGATAGCAGCATAGTTGGGATGAACAGTAGCTAGCACATTGGTTTGATAGTAGCATAGTTGGGATGGACAGTAGCTAGCGCATTGGTTTGATGGATGGACAGTAGCTAGCACATTGGTTTGATTGCAGCATAGTTGGGATGGACAGTAGCTATTACATTGGTTTGATAGCATAGTTGGGATGGACAGTAGCTAGCACATTGGTTTGATAGCAGCATAGTTGGGATGAACAGTAGCTAGCACATTGGTTTGATAGTAGCATAGTTGGGATGGACAGTAGCTAGCGCATTGGTTTGATGGATGGACAGTAGCTAGCACATTGGTTTGATTGCAGCATAGTTGGGATGGACAGTAGCTATTACATTGGTTTGATAGCATAGTTGGGATGGACAGTAGCTAGCACATTGGTTTGATAGTAGCATAGTTGGGATGGACAGTAGCTATTACATTGGTTTGATAGCATAGTTGGGATGGACAGTAGCTAGCAAATTGGTTTGATAGCAGCATAGTTGGGATGGACTGTAGCTAGCGCATTGGTTTGATAGTAGCATAGTTGGGATGGACAGTAGCTAGCGCATTGGTTTGATAGTAGCATAGTTGGGATGGACAGTAGCTAGCGCATTGGTTTGATAGCATAGTTGGGATGGACAGTAGCTAGCACATTGGTTTGATAGCAGCATAGTTGGGATGAACAGTAGCTAGCACATTGGTTTGATAGTAGCATAGTTGGGATGGACAGTAGCTAGCGCATTGGTTTGATGGATGGACAGTAGCTAGCACATTGGTTTGATTGCAGCATAGTTGGGATGGACAGTAGCTATTACATTGGTTTGATAGCATAGTTGGGATGGACAGTAGCTAGCACATTGGTTTGATAGTAGCATAGTTGGGATGGACAGTAGCTATTACATTGGTTTGATAGCATAGTTGGGATGGACAGTAGCTAGCACATTGGTTTGATAGCAGCATAGTTGGGATGGACTGTAGCTAGCGCATTGGTTTGATAGTAGCATAGTTGGGATGGACAGTAGCTAGCGCATTGGTTTGATAGTAGCATAGTTGGGATGGACAGTAGCTAGCGCATTGGTTTGATAGTAGCATAGTTGGGATGGACAGTAGCTAGCGCATTGGTTTGATGGATGGACAGTAGCTAGCACATTGGTTTGATTGCAGCATAGTTGGGATGGACAGTAGCTAGCACATTGGTTTGATAGTAGCATAGTTGGGATGGACAGTAGCTAGCACATTGGTTTGATAGCATAGTTGGGATGGACAGTAGATAGCGCATTGGTTTGATAGTAGCATAGTTGGGATGGAAAGTAGCTATTACATTGGTTTGATAGCATAGTTGGGATGGACAGTAGCTAGCACATTGGTTTGATAGCAGCATAGTTGGGATGGACTGTAGCTAGCACATTGGTTTGATAGTAGCATAGTGTGGATGGACAGTAGCTAGCACATTGGTTTGATGGATGGACAGTAGCTAGCATATTGGTTTGATAGTAGCATAGTTGGAATGGACAGTAGCTAGCGCATTGGTTTGATAGTAGCATAGTTGGGATGGACAGTAGCTATTACATTGGTTTGATAGCATAGTTGGGATGGACAGTAGCTAGCGCATTGGTTTGATAGTAGCATAGTTGGGATGGACAGTAGCTAGCGCATTGGTATGATAGTAGCATAGTTGGGATGGACAGTAGCTAGCGCATTGGTTTGATAGTAGCATAGTTGGGATGGACAGTAGCTAGCGCATTGGTTTGATAGTAGCATAGTTGGGATGGACAGTAGCTAGCGCATTGGTATGATAGTAGCATAGTTGGGATGGACAGTAGCTAGCGCATTGGTTTGATAGTAGCATAGTTGGGATGGACAGTAGCTAGCGCATTGGTTTGATAGTAGCATAGTTGGGATGGACAGTAGCTAGCGCATTGGTTTGATAGCATAGTTGGGATGGACAGTAGCTAGCACATTGGTTTGATAGCAGCATAGTTGGAATGAACAGTAGCTAGCACATTGGTTTGATAGTAGCATAGTTGGGATGGACAGTAGCTAGCGCATTGGTTTGATGGATGGACAGTAGCTAGCACATTGGTTTGATTGCAGCATAGTTGGGATGGACAGTAGCTATTACATTGGTTTGATAGCATAGTTGGGATGGACAGTAGCTAGCGCATTGGTTTGATAGTAGCATAGTTGGGATGGACAGTAGCTAGCGCATTGGTTTGATAGTAGCATAGTTGGGATGGATAGTAGCTAGCGCATTGGTTTGATGGATGGACAGTAGCTAGCACATTGGTTTGATTGCAGCATAGTTGGGATGGACAGTAGCTAGCACATTGGTTTGATAGTAGCATAGTTGGGATGGACAGTAGCTAGCACATTGGTTTGATAGCATAGTTGGGATGGACAGTAGATAGCGCATTGGTTTGATAGTAGCATAGTTGGGATGGACAGTAGCTATTACATTGGTTTGATAGCATAGTTGGGATGGACAGTAGCTAGCACATTGGTTTGATAGCAGCATAGTTGGGATGGACTGTAGCTAGCACATTGGTTTGATAGTAGCATAGTATGGATGGACAGTAGCTAGCACATTGGTTTGATGGATGGACAGTAGCTAGCACATTGGTTTGATAGTAGCATAGTTGGAATGGACAGTAGCTAGCGCATTGGTTTGATAGTAGCATAGTTGGGATGGACAGTAGCTATTACATTGGTTTGATAGCATAGTTGGGATGGACAGTAGCTAGCGCATTGGTTTGATAGTAGCATAGTTGGGATGGACAGTAGCTAGCGCATTGGTTTGATAGCATAGTTGGGATGGACAGTAGCTAGCACATTGGTTTGATAGCAGCATAGTTGGGATGAACAGTAGCTAGCACATTGGTTTGATAGTAGCATAGTTGGGATGGACAGTAGCTAGCGCATTGGTTTGATGGATGGACAGTAGCTAGCACATTGGTTTGATTGCAGCATAGTTGGGATGGACAGTAGCTATTACATTGGTTTGATAGCATAGTTGGGATGGACAGTAGCTAGCGCATTGGTTTGATAGTAGCATAGTTGGGATGGACAGTAGCTAGCGCATTGGTTTGATAGTAGCATAGTTGGGATGGATAGTAGCTAGCGCATTGGTTTGATGGATGGACAGTAGCTAGCACATTGGTTTGATTGCAGCATAGTTGGGATGGACAGTAGCTAGCACATTGGTTTGATAGTAGCATAGTTGGGATGGACAGTAGCTAGCACATTGGTTTGATAGCATAGTTGGGATGGACAGTAGATAGCGCATTGGTTTGATAGTAGCATAGTTGGGATGGACAGTAGCTATTACATTGGTTTGATAGCATAGTTGGGATGGACAGTAGCTAGCACATTGGTTTGATAGCAGCATAGTTGGGATGGACTGTAGCTAGCACATTGGTTTGATAGTAGCATAGTATGGATGGACAGTAGCTAGCACATTGGTTTGATGGATGGACAGTAGCTAGCACATTGGTTTGATAGTAGCATAGTTGGAATGGACAGTAGCTAGCGCATTGGTTTGATAGTAGCATAGTTGGGATGGACAGTAGCTATTACATTGGTTTGATAGCATAGTTGGGATGGACAGTAGCTAGCGCATTGGTTTGATAGTAGCATAGTTGGGATGGACAGTAGCTAGCGCATTGGTTTGATAGCATAGTTGGGATGGACAGTAGCTAGCACATTGGTTTGATAGCAGCATAGTTGGGATGAACAGTAGCTAGCACATTGGTTTGAAAGTAGCATAGTTGGGATGGACAGTAGCTAGCGCATTGGTTTGATGGATGGACAGTAGCTAGCACATTGGTTTGATTGCAGCATAGTTGGGATGGACAGTAGCTATTACATTGGTTTGATAGCATAGTTGGGATGGACAGTAGCTAGCACATTGGTTTGATAGTAGCATAGTTGGGATGGACAGTAGCTATTACATTGGTTTGATAGCATAGTTGGGATGGACAGTAGCTAGCAAATTGGTTTGATAGCAGCATAGTTGGGATGGACTGTAGCTAGCGCATTGGTTTGATAGTAGCATAGTTGGGATGGACAGTAGCTAGCGCATTGGTTTGATAGTAGCATAGTTGGGATGGACAGTAGCTAGCGCATTGGTTTGATAGTAGCATAGTTGGAATGGACAGTAGCTAGCGCATTGGTTTGATAGTAGCATAGTTGGGATGGACAGTAGCTATTACATTGGTTTGATAGCATAGTTGGGATGGACAGTAGCTAGCGCATTGGTTTGATAGTAGCATAGTTGGGATGGACAGTAGCTAGCGCATTGGTATGATAGTAGCATAGTTGGGATGGACAGTAGCTAGCGCATTGGTTTGATAGTAGCATAGTTGGGCTGGACAGTAGCTAGCGCATTGGTTTGATAGTAGCATAGTTGGGATGGACAGTAGCTAGCATATTGGTATGATAGTAGCATAGTTGGGATGGACAGTAGCTAGCGCATTGGTTTGATAGCATAGTTGGGATGGACAGTAGCTAGCACATTGGTTTGATAGCAGCATAGTTGGAATGAACAGTAGCTAGCACATTGGTTTGATAGTAGCATAGTTGGGATGGACAGTAGCTAGCGCATTGGTTTGATGGATGGACAGTAGCTAGCACATTGGTTTGATTGCAGCATAGTTGGGATGGACAGTAGCTATTACATTGGTTTGATAGCATAGTTGGGATGGACAGTAGCTAGCGCATTGGTTTGATAGTAGCATAGTTGGGATGGACAGTAGCTAGCGCATTGGTTTGATAGTAGCATAGTTGGGATGGACAGTAGCTAGCGCATTGGTTAGATGGATGGACAGTAGCTAGCACATTGGTTTGATTGCAGCATAGTTGGGATGGACAGTAGCTAGCACATTGGTTTGATAGTAGCATAGTTGGGATGGACAGTAGCTAGCACATTGGTTTGATAGCATAGTTGGGATGGACAGTAGATAGCGCATTGGTTTGATAGTAGCATAGTTGGGATGGACAGTAGCTATTACATTGGTTTGATAGCATAGTTGGGATGGACAGTAGCTAGCACATTGGTTTGATAGCAGCATAGTTGGGATGGACTGTAGCTAGCACATTGGTTTGATAGTAGCATAGTGTGGATGGACAGTAGCTAGCACATTGGTTTGATGGATGGACAGTAGCTAGCACATTGGTTTGATAGTAGCATAGTTGGAATGGACAGTAGCTAGCGCATTGGTTTGATAGTAGCATAGTTGAGATGGACAGTAGCTATTACATTGGTTTGATAGCATAGTTGGGATGGACAGTAGCTAGCGCATTGGTTTGATAGTAGCATAGTTGGGATGGACAGTAGCTAGCGCATTGGTTTGATAGCATAGTTGGGATGGACAGTAGCTAGCACATTGGTTTGATAGCAGCATAGTTGGGATGAACAGTAGCTAGCACATTGGTTTGATAGTAGCATAGTTGGGATGGACGGTAGCTAGCGCATTGGTTTGATGGATGGACAGTAGCTAGCACATTGGTTTGATTGCAGCATAGTTGGGATGGACAGTAGCTATTACATTGGTTTGATAGCATAGTTGGGATGGACAGTAGCTAGCACATTGGTTTGATAGTAGCATAGTTGGGATGGACAGTAGCTATTACATTGGTTTGATAGCATAGTTGGGATGGACAGTAGCTAGCAAATTGGTTTGATAGCAGCATAGTTGGGATGGACTGTAGCTAGCGCATTGGTTTGATAGTAGCATAGTTGGGATGGACAGTAGCTAGCGCATTGGTTTGATAGTAGCATAGTTGGGATGGACAGTAGCTAGCGCATTGGTTTGATAGTAGCATAGTTGGGATGGACTGTAGCTAGCGCATTGGTTTGATAGTAGCATAGTTGGGATGGACAGTAGCTAGCGCATTGGTTTGATAGTAGCATAGTTGGGATGGACAGTAGCTAGCGCATTGGTTTGATAGTAGCATAGTTGGGATGGACAGTAGCTAGCGCATTGGTTTGATAGTAGCATAGTTGGGATGGACAGTAGCTAGCGCATTGGTTTGATGGATGGACAGTAGCTAGCACATTGGTTTGATTGCAGCATAGTTGGGATGGACAGTAGCTAGCACATTGGTTTGATAGTAGCATAGTTGGGATGGACAGTAGCTAGCACATTGGTTTGATAGCATAGTTGGGATGGACAGTAGATAGCGCATTGGTATGATAGTAGCATAGTTGGGATGGACAGACGCTATTACATTGGTTTGATAGCATAGTTGGGATGGACAGTAGCTAGCACATTGGTTTGATAGCAGCATTGTTGGGATGGACTGTAGCTAGCACATTGGTTTGATAGTAGCATAGTGTGGAGGACAGTAGCTAGCACCTTGGTTTGATGGATGGACAGTAGCTAGCACATTAGTTTGATAGTAGCATAGTTGGGATGGACAGTAGCTATTACATTGGTTTGATAGCATAGTTGGGATGGACAGTAGCTAGCGCATTGGTTTGATAGTAGCATAGTTGGGATGGACAGTAGCTAGCGCATTGGTATGATAGTAGCATAGTTGGGATGGACAGTAGCTAGCGCATTGGTTTGATAGTAGCATAGTTGGGATGGACAGTAGCTAGCGCATTGGTTTGATAGTAGCATAGTTGGGATGGACAGTAGCTAGCGCATTGGTTTGATAGCATAGTTGGGATGGACAGTAGCTAGCACATTGGTTTGATAGCAGCATAGTTGGGATGAACAGTAGCTAGCACATTGGTTTGATAGTAGCATAGTTGGGATGGACAGTAGCTAGCGCATTGGTTTGATGGATGGACAGTAGCTAGCACATTGGTTTGATTGCAGCATAGTTGGGATGGACAGTAGCTATTACATTGGTTTGATAGCATAGTTGGGATGGACAGTAGCTAGCACATTGGTTTGATAGCAGCATAGTTGGGATGAACAGTAGCTAGCACATTGGTTTGATAGTAGCATAGTTGGGATGGACAGTAGCTAGCGCATTGGTTTGATGGATGGACAGTAGCTAGCACATTGGTTTGATTGCAGCATAGTTGGGATGGACAGTAGCTATTACATTGGTTTGATAGCATAGTTGGGATGGACAGTAGCTAGCACATTGGTTTGATAGTAGCATAGTTGGGATGGACAGTAGCTATTACATTGGTTTGATAGCATAGTTGGGATGGACAGTAGCTAGCAAATTGGTTTGATAGCAGCATAGTTGGGATGGACTGTAGCTAGCGCATTGGTTTGATAGTAGCATAGTTGGGATGGACAGTAGCTAGCGCATTGGTTTGATAGTAGCATAGTTGGGATGGACAGTAGCTAGCGCATTGGTTTGATAGCATAGTTGGGATGGACAGTAGCTAGCACATTGGTTTGATAGCAGCATAGTTGGGATGAACAGTAGCTAGCACATTGGTTTGATAGTAGCATAGTTGGGATGGACAGTAGCTAGCGCATTGGTTTGATGGATGGACAGTAGCTAGCACATTGGTTTGATTGCAGCATAGTTGGGATGGACAGTAGCTATTACATTGGTTTGATAGCATAGTTGGGATGGACAGTAGCTAGCACATTGGTTTGATAGTAGCATAGTTGGGATGGACAGTAGCTATTACATTGGTTTGATAGCATAGTTGGGATGGACAGTAGCTAGCACATTGGTTTGATAGCAGCATAGTTGGGATGGACTGTAGCTAGCGCATTGGTTTGATAGTAGCATAGTTGGGATGGACAGTAGCTAGCGCATTGGTTTGATAGTAGCATAGTTGGGATGGACAGTAGCTAGCGCATTGGTTTGATAGTAGCATAGTTGGGATGGACAGTAGCTAGCGCATTGGTTTGATGGATGGACAGTAGCTAGCACATTGGTTTGATTGCAGCATAGTTGGGATGGACAGTAGCTAGCACATTGGTTTGATAGTCGCATAGTTGGGATGGACAGTAGCTAGCACATTGGTTTGATAGCATAGTTGGGATGGACAGTAGATAGCGCATTGGTTTGATAGTAGCATAGTGGGGATGGAAAGTAGCTATTACATTGGTTTGATAGCATAGTTGGGATGGACAGTAGCTAGCACATTGGTTTGATAGCAGCATAGTTGGGATGGACTCTAGCTAGCACATTGGTTTGATAGTAGCATAGTGTGGATGGACAGTAGCTAGCACATTGGTTTGATGGATGGACAGTAGCTAGCACATTGGTTTGATAGTAGCATAGTTGGAATGGACAGTAGCTAGCGCATTGGTTTGATAGTAGCATAGTTGGGATGGACAGTAGCTATTACATTGGTTTGATAGCATAGTTGGGATGGACAGTAGCTAGCGCATTGGTTTGATAGTAGCATAGTTGGGATGGACAGTAGCTAGCGCATTGGTATGATAGTAGCATAGTTGGGATGGACAGTAGCTAGCGCATTGGTTTGATAGTAGCATAGTTGGGATGGACAGTAGCTAGCGCATTGGTTTGATAGTAGCATAGTTGGGATGGACAGTAGCTAGCGCATTGGTATGATAGTAGCATAGTTGGGATGGACAGTAGCTAGCGCATTGGTTTGATAGTAGCATAGTTGGGATGGACAGTAGCTAGCGCATTGGTTTGATAGTTAGCATAGTTGGGATGGACAGTAGCTAGCGCATTGGTTTGATAGCATAGTTGGGATGGACAGTAGCTAGCACATTGGTTTGATAGCAGCATAGTTGGGATGAACAGTAGCTAGCACATTGGTTTGATAGTAGCATAGTTGGGATGGACAGTAGCTAGCGCATTGGTTTGATGGATGGACAGTAGCTAGCACATTGGTTTGATTGCAGCATAGTTGGGATGGACAGTAGCTATTACATTGGTTTGATAGCATAGTTGGGATGGACAGTAGCTAGCGCATTGGTTTGATAGTAGCATAGTTGGGATGGACAGTAGCTATTACATTGGTTTGATAGCATAGTTGGGATGGACAGTAGCTAGCACATTGGTTTGATAGTAGCATAGTGTGGATGGACAGTAGCTAGCACATTGGTTTGATGGATGGACAGTAGCTAGCACATTGGTTTGATAGTAGCATAGTTGGAATGGACAGTAGCTAGCGCATTGGTTTGATAGTAGCATAGTTGGGATGGACAGTAGCTATTACATTGGTTTGATAGCATAGTTGGGATGGACAGTAGCTAGCGCATTGGTTTGATAGTAGCATAGTTGGGATGGACAGTAGCTAGCGCATTGGTTTGATAGCATAGTTGGGATGGACAGTAGCTAGCACATTGGTTTGATAGCAGCATAGTTGGGATGAACAGTAGCTAGCACATTGGTTTGATAGTAGCATAGTTGGGATGGACAGTAGCTAGCGCATTGGTTTGATAGCATAGTTGGGATGGACAGTAGCTAGCACATTGGTTTGATAGCAGCATAGTTGGGATGAACAGTAGCTAGCACATTGGTTTGATAGTAGCATAGTTGGGATGGACAGTAGCTAGCGCATTGGTTTGATGGATGGACAGTAGCTAGCACATTGGTTTGATTGCAGCATAGTTGGGATGGACAGTAGCTATTACATTGGTTTGATAGCATAGTTGGGATGGACAGTAGCTAGCACATTGGTTTGATAGCAGCATAGTTGGGATGAACAGTAGCTAGCACATTGGTTTGATAGTAGCATAGTTGGGATGGACAGTAGCTAGCGCATTGGTTTGATGGATGGACAGTAGCTAGCACATTGGTTTGATTGCAGCATAGTTGGGATGGACAGTAGCTATTACATTGGTTTGATAGCATAGTTGGGATGGACAGTAGCTAGCACATTGGTTTGATAGTAGCATAGTTGGGATGGACAGTAGCTATTACATTGGTTTGATAGCATAGTTGGGATGGACAGTAGCTAGCAAATTGGTTTGATAGCAGCATAGTTGGGATGGACTGTAGCTAGCGCATTGGTTTGATAGTAGCATAGTTGGGATGGACAGTAGCTAGCGCATTGGTTTGATAGTAGCATAGTTGGGATGGACAGTAGCTAGCGCATTGGTTTGATAGCATAGTTGGGATGGACAGTAGCTAGCACATTGGTTTGATAGCAGCATAGTTGGGATGAACAGTAGCTAGCACATTGGTTTGATAGTAGCATAGTTGGGATGGACAGTAGCTAGCGCATTGGTTTGATGGATGGACAGTAGCTAGCACATTGGTTTGATTGCAGCATAGTTGGGATGGACAGTAGCTATTACATTGGTTTGATAGCATAGTTGGGATGGACAGTAGCTAGCACATTGGTTTGATAGTAGCATAGTTGGGATGGACAGTAGCTATTACATTGGTTTGATAGCATAGTTGGGATGGACAGTAGCTAGCACATTGGTTTGATAGCAGCATAGTTGGGATGGACTGTAGCTAGCGCATTGGTTTGATAGTAGCATAGTTGGGATGGACAGTAGCTAGCGCATTGGTTTGATAGTAGCATAGTTGGGATGGACAGTAGCTAGCGCATTGGTTTGATAGTAGCATAGTTGGGATGGACAGTAGCTAGCGCATTGGTTTGATGGATGGACAGTAGCTAGCACATTGGTTTGATTGCAGCATAGTTGGGATGGACAGTAGCTAGCACATTGGTTTGATAGTCGCATAGTTGGGATGGACAGTAGCTAGCACATTGGTTTGATAGCATAGTTGGGATGGACAGTAGCTAGCACATTGGTTTGATAGCAGCATAGTTGGGATGGACTCTAGCTAGCACATTGGTTTGATAGTAGCATAGTGTGGATGGACAGTAGCTAGCACATTGGTTTGATGGATGGACAGTAGCTAGCACATTGGTTTGATAGTAGCATAGTTGGAATGGACAGTAGCTAGCGCATTGGTTTGATAGTAGCATAGTTGGGATGGACAGTAGCTATTACATTGGTTTGATAGCATAGTTGGGATGGACAGTAGCTAGCGCATTGGTTTGATAGTAGCATAGTTGGGATGGACAGTAGCTAGCGCATTGGTATGATAGTAGCATAGTTGGGATGGACAGTAGCTAGCGCATTGGTTTGATAGTAGCATAGTTGGGATGGACAGTAGCTAGCGCATTGGTTTGATAGTAGCATAGTTGGGATGGACAGTAGCTAGCGCATTGGTATGATAGTAGCATAGTTGGGATGGACAGTAGCTAGCGCATTGGTTTGATAGTAGCATAGTTGGGATGGACAGTAGCTAGCGCATTGGTTTGATAGTTAGCATAGTTGGGATGGACAGTAGCTAGCGCATTGGTTTGATAGCATAGTTGGGATGGACAGTAGCTAGCACATTGGTTTGATAGCAGCATAGTTGGGATGAACAGTAGCTAGCACATTGGTTTGATAGTAGCATAGTTGGGATGGACAGTAGCTAGCGCATTGGTTTGATGGATGGACAGTAGCTAGCACATTGGTTTGATTGCAGCATAGTTGGGATGGACAGTAGCTATTACATTGGTTTGATAGCATAGTTGGGATGGACAGTAGCTAGCGCATTGGTTTGATAGTAGCATAGTTGGGATGGACAGTAGCTATTACATTGGTTTGATAGCATAGTTGGGATGGACAGTAGCTAGCACATTGGTTTGATAGCAGCATAGTTGGGATGGACTGTAGCTAGCACATTGGTTTGATAGTAGCATAGTGTGGATGGACAGTAGCTAGCACATTGGTTTGATGGATGGACAGTAGCTAGCACATTGGTTTGATAGTAGCATAGTTGGAATGGACAGTAGCTAGCGCATTGGTTTGATAGTAGCATAGTTGGGATGGACAGTAGCTATTACATTGGTTTGATAGCATAGTTGGGATGGACAGTAGCTAGCGCATTGGTTTGATAGTAGCATAGTTGGGATGGACAGTAGCTAGCGCATTGGTTTGATAGCATAGTTGGGATGGACAGTAGCTAGCACATTGGTTTGATAGCAGCATAGTTGGGATGAACAGTAGCTAGCACATTGGTTTGATAGTAGCATAGTTGGGATGGACGGTAGCTAGCGCATTGGTTTGATGGATGGACAGTAGCTAGCACATTGGTTTGATTGCAGCATAGTTGGGATGGACAGTAGCTATTACATTGGTTTGATAGCATAGTTGGGATGGACTGTAGCTAGCACATTGGTTTGATAGTAGCATAGTTGAGATGGACAGTAGCTATTACATTGGTTTGATAGCATAGTTGGGATGGACAGTAGCTAGCAAATTGGTTTGATAGCAGCATAGTTGGGATGGACTGTAGCTAGCGCATTGGTTTGATAGTAGCATAGTTGGGATGGACAGTAGCTAGCGCATTGGTTTGATAGTAGCATAGTTGGGATGGACAGTAGCTAGCGCATTGGTTTGATAGTAGCATAGTTGGGATGGACTGTAGCTAGCGCATTGGTTTGATAGTAGCATAGTTGGGATGGACAGTAGCTAGCGCATTGGTTTGATAGTAGCATAGTTGGGATGGACAGTAGCTAGCGCATTGGTTTGATAGTAGCATAGTTGGGATGGACAGTAGCTAGCGCATTGGTTTGATAGTAGCATAGTTGGGATGGACAGTAGCTAGCGCATTGGTTTGATGGATGGACAGTAGCTAGCACATTGGTTTGATTGCAGCATAGTTGGGATGGACAGTAGCTAGCACATTGGTTTGATAGTAGCATAGTTGGGATGGACAGTAGCTAGCACATTGGTTTGATAGCATAGTTGGGATGGACAGTAGATAGCGCATTGGTATGATAGTAGCATAGTTGGGATGGACAGTAGCTATTACATTGGTTTGATAGCATAGTTGGGATGGACAGTAGCTAGCACATTGGTTTGATAGCAGCATAGTTGGGATGGACTGTAGCTAGCACATTGGTTTGATAGTAGCATAGTGTGGATGGACAGTAGCTATTACATTGGTTTGATGGATGGACAGTAGCTAGCACATTGGTTTGATAGTAGCATAGTTGGAATGGACAGTAGCTATTACATTGGTTTGATAGCATAGTTGGGATGGACAGTAGCTAGCGCATTGGTTTGATAGTAGCATAGTTGGGATGGACAGTAGCTAGCGCATTGGTATGATAGTAGCATAGTTGGGATGGACAGTAGCTAGCGCATTGGTTTGATAGTAGCATAGTTGGGATGGACAGTAGCTAGCGCATTGGTTTGATAGTAGCATAGTTGGGATGGACAGTAGCTAGCGCATTGGTTTGATAGCATAGTTGGGATGGACAGTAGCTAGCACATTGGTTTGATAGCATAGTTGGGATGGACAGTAGATAGCGCATTGGTTTGATGGATGGACAGTAGCTAGCACATTGGTTTGATTGCAGCATAGTTGGGATGGACAGTAGCTAGCACATTGGTTTGATAGTAGCATAGTTGGGATGGACAGTAGCTAGCACATTGGTTTGATAGCAGCATAGTTGGGATGGACTGTAGCTAGCACATTGGTATGATAGTAGCATAGTTGGGATGGACAGTAGCTATTACATTGGTTTAATAGCATAGTTGGGATGGACAGTAGCTAGCACATTGGTTTGATAGCAGCATAGTTGGGATGGACTGTAGCTAGCACATTGGTTTGATAGTAGCATAGTGTGGATGGACAGTAGCTAGCACATTGGTTTGATGGATGGACAGTAGCTAGCACATTGGTTTGATAGTAGCATAGTTGGAATGGACAGTAGCTAGCGCATTGGTTTGATAGTAGCATAGTTGGGATGGACAGTAGCTATTACATTGGTTTGATAGCATAGTTGGGATGGACAGTAGCTAGCGCATTGGTTTGATAGTAGCATAGTTGGGATGGACAGTAGCTAGCGCATTGGTATGATAGTAGCATAGTTGGGATGGACAGTAGCTAGCGCATTGGTTTGATAGTAGCATAGTTGGGATGGACAGTAGCTAGCGCATTGGTTTGATAGTAGCATAGTTGGGATGGACAGTAGCTAGCGCATTGGTTTGATAGCATAGTTGGGATGGACAGTAGCTAGCACATTGGTTTGATAGCAGCATAGTTGGGATGAACAGTAGCTAGCACATTGGTTTGATAGTAGCATAGTTGGGATGGACAGTAGCTAGCGCATTGGTTTGATGGATGGACAGTAGCTAGCACATTGGTTTGATTGCAGCATAGTTGGGATGGACAGTAGCTATTACATTGGTTTGATAGCATAGTTGGGATGGACAGTAGCTAGCACATTGGTTTGATAGCAGCATAGTTGGGATGAACAGTAGCTAGCACATTGGTTTGATAGTAGCATAGTTGGGATGGACAGTAGCTAGCGCATTGGTTTGATGGATGGACAGTAGCTAGCACATTGGTTTGATTGCAGCATAGTTGGGATGGACAGTAGCTATTACATTGGTTTGATAGCATAGTTGGGATGGACAGTAGCTAGCACATTGGTTTGATAGTAGCATAGTTGGGATGGACAGTAGCTATTACATTGGTTTGATAGCATAGTTGGGATGGACAGTAGCTAGCAAATTGGTTTGATAGCAGCATAGTTGGGATGGACTGTAGCTAGCGCATTGGTTTGATAGTAGCATAGTTGGGATGGACAGTAGCTAGCGCATTGGTTTGATAGTAGCATAGTTGGGATGGACAGTAGCTAGCGCATTGGTTTGATAGCATAGTTGGGATGGACAGTAGCTAGCACATTGGTTTGATAGCAGCATAGTTGGGATGAACAGTAGCTAGCACATTGGTTTGATAGTAGCATAGTTGGGATGGACAGTAGCTAGCGCATTGGTTTGATGGATGGACAGTAGCTAGCACATTGGTTTGATTGCAGCATAGTTGGGATGGACAGTAGCTATTACATTGGTTTGATAGCATAGTTGGGATGGACAGTAGCTAGCGCATTGGTTTGATGGATGGACAGTAGCTAGCACATTGGTTTGATTGCAGCATAGTTGGGATGGACAGTAGCTAGCACATTGGTTTGATAGTAGCATAGTTGGGATGGACAGTAGCTAGCACATTGGTTTGATAGCATAGTTGGGATGGACAGTAGATAGCGCATTGGTATGATAGTAGCATAGTTGGGATGGACAGTAGCTATTACATTGGTTTGATAGCATAGTTGGGATGGACAGTAGCTAGCACATTGGTTTGATAGCAGCATAGTTGGGATGGACTGTAGCTAGCACATTGGTTTGATAGTAGCATAGTGTGGATGGACAGTAGCTATTACATTGGTTTGATGGATGGACAGTAGCTAGCACATTGGTTTGATAGTAGCATAGTTGGAATGGACAGTAGCTATTACATTGGTTTGATAGCATAGTTGGGATGGACAGTAGCTAGCGCATTGGTTTGATAGTAGCATAGTTGGGATGGACAGTAGCTAGCGCATTGGTATGATAGTAGCATAGTTGGGATGGACAGTAGCTAGCGCATTGGTTTGATAGTAGCATAGTTGGGATGGACAGTAGCTAGCGCATTGGTTTGATAGTAGCATAGTTGGGATGGACAGTAGCTAGCGCATTGGTTTGATAGCATAGTTGGGATGGACAGTAGCTAGCACATTGGTTTGATAGCATAGTTGGGATGGACAGTAGATAGCGCATTGGTTTGATGGATGGACAGTAGCTAGCACATTGGTTTGATTGCAGCATAGTTGGGATGGACAGTAGCTAGCACATTGGTTTGATAGTAGCATAGTTGGGATGGACAGTAGCTAGCACATTGGTTTGATAGCAGCATAGTTGGGATGGACTGTAGCTAGCACATTGGTATGATAGTAGCATAGTTGGGATGGACAGTAGCTATTACATTGGTTTGATAGCATAGTTGGGATGGACAGTAGCTAGCACATTGGTTTGATAGCAGCATAGTTGGGATGGACTGTAGCTAGCACATTGGTTTGATAGTAGCATAGTGTGGATGGACAGTAGCTAGCACATTGGTTTGATGGATGGACAGTAGCTAGCACATTGGTTTGATAGTAGCATAGTTGGAATGGACAGTAGCTAGCGCATTGGTTTGATAGTAGCATAGTTGGGATGGACAGTAGCTATTACATTGGTTTGATAGCATAGTTGGGATGGACAGTAGCTAGCGCATTGGTTTGATAGTAGCATAGTTGGGATGGACAGTAGCTAGCGCATTGGTATGATAGTAGCATGGTTGGGATGGACAGTAGCTAGCGCATTGGTTTGATAGTAGCATAGTTGGGATGGACAGTAGCTAGCGCATTGGTTTGATAGTAGCATAGTTGGGATGGACAGTAGCTAGCGCATTGGTTTGATAGCATAGTTGGGATGGACAGTAGCTAGCACATTGGTTTGATAGCAGCATAGTTGGGATGAACAGTAGCTAGCACATTGGTTTGATAGTAGCATAGTTGCGATGGACAGTAGCTAGCGCATTGGTTTGATGGATGGACAGTAGCTAGCACATTGGTTTGATTGCAGCATAGTTGGGATGGACAGTAGCTATTACATTGGTTTGATAGCATAGTTGGGATGGACAGTAGCTAGCACATTGGTTTGATAGCAGCATAGTTGGGATGAACAGTAGCTAGCACATTGGTTTGATAGTAGCATAGTTGGGATGGACAGTAGCTAGCGCATTGGTTTGATGGATGGACAGTAGCTAGCACATTGGTTTGATTGCAGCATAGTTGGGATGGACAGTAGCTATTACATTGGTTTGATAGCATAGTTGGGATGGACAGTAGCTAGCACATTGGTTTGATAGTAGCATAGTTGGGATGGACAGTAGCTATTACATTGGTTTGATAGCATAGTTGGGATGGACAGTAGCTAGCAAATTGGTTTGATAGCAGCATAGTTGGGATGGACTGTAGCTAGCGCATTGGTTTGATAGTAGCATAGTTGGGATGGACAGTAGCTAGCGCATTGGTTTGATAGTAGCATAGTTGGGATGGACAGTAGCTAGCGCATTGGTTTGATAGCATAGTTGGGATGGACAGTAGCTAGCACATTGGTTTGATAGCAGCATAGTTGGGATGAACAGTAGCTAGCACATTGGTTTGATAGTAGCATAGTTGGGATGGACAGTAGCTAGCGCATTGGTTTGATGGATGGACAGTAGCTAGCACATTGGTTTGATTGCAGCATAGTTGGGATGGACAGTAGCTATTACATTGGTTTGATAGCATAGTTGGGATGGACAGTAGCTAGCACATTGGTTTGATAGTAGCATAGTTGGGATGGACAGAAGCTATTACATTGGTTTGATAGCATAGTTGGGATGGACAGTAGCTAGCACATTGGTTTGATAGCAGCATAGTTGGGATGGACTGTAGCTAGCGCATTGGTTTGATAGTAGCATAGTTGGGATGGACAGTAGCTAGCGCATTGGTTTGATAGTAGCATAGTTGGGATGGACAGTAGCTAGCGCATTGGTTTGATAGTAGCATAGTTGGGATGGACAGTAGCTAGCGCATTGGTTTGATGGATGGACAGTAGCTAGCACATTGGTTTGATTGCAGCATAGTTGGGATGGACAGTAGCTAGCACATTGGTTTGATAGTAGCATAGTTGGGATGGACAGTAGCTAGCACATTGGTTTGATAGCATAGTTGGGATGGACAGTAGATAGCGCATTGGTTTGATAGTAGCATAGTGGGGATGGAAAGTAGCTATTACATTGGTTTGATAGCATAGTTGGGATGGACAGTAGCTAGCACATTGGTTTGATAGCAGCATAGTTGGGATGGACTGTAGCTAGCACATTGGTTTGATAGTAGCATAGTGTGGATGGACAGTAGCTAGCACATTGGTTTGATGGATGGACAGTAGCTAGCACATTGGTTTGATAGTAGCATAGTTGGAATGGACAGTAGCTAGCGCATTGGTTTGATAGTAGCATAGTTGGGATGGACAGTAGCTATTACATTGGTTTGATAGCATAGTTGGGATGAACAGTAGCTAGCACATTGGTTTGATAGTAGCATAGTTGGGATGGACGGTAGCTAGCGCATTGGTTTGATGGATGGACAGTAGCTAGCACATTGGTTTGATTGCAGCATAGTTGGGATGGACAGTAGCTATTACATTGGTTTGATAGCATAGTTGGGATGGACTGTAGCTAGCACATTGGTTTGATAGTAGAATAGTTGAGATGGACAGTAGCTATTACATTGGTTTGATAGCATAGTTGGGATGGACAGTAGCTAGCAAATTGGTTTGATAGCAGCATAGTTGGGATGGACTGTAGCTAGCGCATTGGTTTGATAGTAGCATAGTTGGGATGGACAGTAGCTAGCGCATTGGTTTGATAGTAGCATAGTTGGGATGGACAGTAGCTAGCGCATTGGTTTGATAGTAGCATAGTTGGGATGGACTGTAGCTAGCGCATTGGTTTGATAGTAGCATAGTTGGGATGGACAGTAGCTAGCGCATTGGTTTGATAGTAGCATAGTTGGGATGGACAGTAGCTAGCGCATTGGTTTGATAGTAGCATAGTTGGGATGGACAGTAGCTAGCGCATTGGTTTGATAGTAGCATAGTTGGGATGGACAGTAGCTAGCGCATTGGTTTGATGGATGGACAGTAGCTAGCACATTGGTTTGATTGCAGCATAGTTGGGATGGACAGTAGCTAGCACATTGGTTTGATAGTAGCATAGTTGGGATGGACAGTAGCTAGCACATTGGTTTGATAGCATAGTTGGGATGGACAGTAGATAGCGCATTGGTATGATAGTAGCATAGTTGGGATGGACAGTAGCTATTACATTGGTTTGATAGCATAGTTGGGATGGACAGTAGCTAGCACATTGGTTTGATAGCAGCATAGTTGGGATGGACTGTAGCTAGCACATTGGTTTGATAGTAGCATAGTGTGGATGGACAGTAGCTAGCACATTGGTTTGATGGATGGACAGTAGCTAGCACATTGGTTTGATAGTAGCATAGTTGGAATGGACAGTAGCTAGCGCATTGGTTTGATAGTAGCATAGTTGGGATGGACAGTAGCTATTACATTGGTTTGATAGCATAGTTGGGATGGACAGTAGCTAGCGCATTGGTTTGATAGTAGCATAGTTGGGATGGACAGTAGCTAGCGCATTGGTATGATAGTAGCATAGTTGGGATGGACAGTAGCTAGCGCATTGGTTTGATAGTAGCATAGTTGGGATGGACAGTAGCTAGCGCATTGGTTTGATAGTAGCATAGTTGGGATGGACAGTAGCTAGCGCATTGGTTTGATAGCATAGTTGGGATGGACAGTAGCTAGCACATTGGTTTGATAGCAGCATAGTTGGGATGAACAGTAGCTAGCACATTGGTTTGATAGTAGCATAGTTGGGATGGACAGTAGCTAGCGCATTGGTTTGATGGATGGACAGTAGCTAGCACATTGGTTTGATTGCAGCATAGTTGGGATGGACAGTAGCTATTACATTGGTTTGATAGCCTAGTTGGGATGGACAGTAGCTAGCACATTGGTTTGATAGCAGCATAGTTGGGATGAACAGTAGCTAGCACATTGGTTTGATAGTAGCATAGTTGGGATGGACAGTAGCTAGCGCATTGGTTTGATGGATGGACAGTAGCTAGCACATTGGTTTGATTGCAGCATAGTTGGGATGGACAGTAGCTATTACATTGGTTTGATAGCATAGTTGGGATGGACAGTAGCTAGCACATTGGTTTGATAGTAGCATAGTTGGGATGGACAGTAGCTATTACATTGGTTTGATAGCATAGTTGGGATGGACAGTAGCTAGCAAATTGGTTTGATAGCAGCATAGTTGGGATGGACTGTAGCTAGCGCATTGGTTTGATAGTAGCATAGTTGGGATGGACAGTAGCTAGCGCATTGGTTTGATAGTAGCATAGTTGGGATGGACAGTAGCTAGCGCATTGGTTTGATAGCATAGTTGGGATGGACAGTAGCTAGCACATTGGTTTGATAGCAGCATAGTTGGGATGAACAGTAGCTAGCACATTGGTTTGATAGTAGCATAGTTGGGATGGACAGTAGCTAGCGCATTGGTTTGATGGATGGACAGTAGCTAGCACATTGGTTTGATTGCAGCATAGTTGGGATGGACAGTAGCTATTACATTGGTTTGATAGCATAGTTGGGATGGACAGTAGCTAGCACATTGGTTTGATAGTAGCATAGTTGGGATGGACAGTAGCTATTACATTGGTTTGATAGCATAGTTGGGATGGACAGTAGCTAGCACATTGGTTTGATAGCAGCATAGTTGGGATGGACTGTAGCTAGCGCATTGGTTTGATAGTAGCATAGTTGGGATGGACAGTAGCTAGCGCATTGGTTTGATAGTAGCATAGTTGGGATGGACAGTAGCTAGCGCATTGGTTTGATAGTAGCATAGTTGGGATGGACAGTAGCTAGCGCATTGGTTTGATGGATGGACAGTAGCTAGCACATTGGTTTGATTGCAGCATAGTTGGGATGGACAGTAGCTAGCACATTGGTTTGATAGTAGCATAGTTGGGATGGACAGTAGCTAGCACATTGGTTTGATAGCATAGTTGGGATGGACAGTAGATAGCGCATTGGTTTGATAGTAGCATAGTGGGGATGGAAAGTAGCTATTACATTGGTTTGATAGCATAGTTGGGATGGACAGTAGCTAGCACATTGGTTTGATAGCAGCATAGTTGGGATGGACTGTAGCTAGCACATTGGTTTGATAGTAGCATAGTGTGGATGGACAGTAGCTAGCACATTGGTTTGATGGATGGACAGTAGCTAGCACATTGGTTTGATAGTAGCATAGTTGGAATGGACAGTAGCTAGCGCATTGGTTTGATAGTAGCATAGTTGGGATGGACAGTAGCTATTACATTGGTTTGATAGCATAGTTGGGATGGACAGTAGCTAGCGCATTGGTTTGATAGTAGCATAGTTGGGATGGACAGTAGCTAGCGCATTGGTATGATAGTAGCATAGTTGGGATGGACAGTAGCTAGCGCATTGGTTTGATAGTAGCATAGTTGGGATGGACAGTAGCTAGCGCATTGGTTTGATAGTAGCATAGTTGGGATGGACAGTAGCTAGCGCATTGGTATGATAGTAGCATAGTTGGGATGGACAGTAGCTAGTGCATTGGTTTGATAGTAGCATAGTTGGGATGGACAGTAGCTAGCGCATTGGTTTGATAGTTAGCATAGTTGGGATGGACAGTAGCTAGCGCATTGGTTTGATAGCATAGTTGGGATGGACAGTAGCTAGCACATTGGTTTGATAGCAGCATAGTTGGGATGAACAGTAGCTAGCACATTGGTTTGATAGTAGCATAGTTGGGATGGACAGTAGCTAGCGCATTGGTTTGATGGATGGACAGTAGCTAGCACATTGGTTTGATTGCAGCATAGTTGGGATGGACAGTAGCTATTACATTGGTTTGATAGCATAGTTGGGATGGACAGTAGCTAGCACATTGGTTTGATAGTAGCATAGTTGGGATGGACAGTAGCTATTACATTGGTTTGATAGCATAGTTGGGATGGACAGTAGCTAGCAAATTGGTTTGATAGCAGCATAGTTGGGATGGACTGTAGCTAGCGCATTGGTTTGATAGTAGCATAGTTGGGATGGAAAGTAGCTAGCGCATTGGTTTGATAGTAGCATAGTTGGGATGGACAGTAGCTAGCGCATTGGTTTGATAGTAGCATAGTTGGGATGGACAGTAGCTAGCGCATTGGTTTGATAGTAGCATAGTTGGGATGGACAGTAGCTAGCGCATTGGTTTGATGGATGGACAGTAGCTAGCACATTGGTTTGATTGCAGCATAGTTGGGATGGACAGTAGCTATTACATTGGTTTGATAGCCTAGTTGGGATGGACAGTAGCTAGCACATTGGTTTGATAGCAGCATAGTTGGGATGAACAGTAGCTAGCACATTGGTTTGATAGTAGCATAGTTGGGATGGACAGTAGCTAGCGCATTGGTTTGATGGATGGACAGTAGCTAGCACATTGGTTTGATTGCAGCATAGTTGGGATGGACAGTAGCTATTACATTGGTTTGATAGCATAGTTGGGATGGACAGTAGCTAGCACATTGGTTTGATAGTAGCATAGTTGGGATGGACAGTAGCTATTACATTGGTTTGATAGCATAGTTGGGATGGACAGTAGCTAGCAAATTGGTTTGATAGCAGCATAGTTGGGATGGACTGTAGCTAGCGCATTGGTTTGATAGTAGCATAGTTGGGATGGACAGTAGCTAGCGCATTGGTTTGATAGTAGCATAGTTGGGATGGACAGTAGCTAGCGCATTGGTTTGATAGCATAGTTGGGATGGACAGTAGCTAGCACATTGGTTTGATAGCAGCATAGTTGGGATGAACAGTAGCTAGCACATTGGTTTGATAGTAGCATAGTTGGGATGGACAGTAGCTAGCGCATTGGTTTGATGGATGGACAGTAGCTAGCACATTGGTTTGATTGCAGCATAGTTGGGATGGACAGTAGCTATTACATTGGTTTGATAGCATAGTTGGGATGGACAGTAGCTAGCACATTGGTTTGATAGTAGCATAGTTGGGATGGACAGTAGCTATTACATTGGTTTGATAGCATAGTTGGGATGGACAGTAGCTAGCACATTGGTTTGATAGCAGCATAGTTGGGATGGACTGTAGCTAGCGCATTGGTTTGATAGTAGCATAGTTGGGATGGACAGTAGCTAGCGCATTGGTTTGATATTAGCATAGTTGGGATGGACAGTAGCTAGCGCATTGGTTTGATAGTAGCATAGTTGGGATGGACAGTAGCTAGCGCATTGGTTTGATGGATGGACAGTAGCTAGCACATTGGTTTGATTGCAGCATAGTTGGGATGGACAGTAGCTAGCACATTGGTTTGATAGTAGCATAGTTGGGATGGACAGTAGCTAGCACATTGGTTTGATAGCATAGTTGGGATGGACAGTAGATAGCGCATTGGTTTGATAGTAGCATAGTGGGGATGGAAAGTAGCTATTACATTGGTTTGATAGCATAGTTGGGATGGACAGTAGCTAGCACATTGGTTTGATAGCAGCATAGTTGGGATGGACTGTAGCTAGCACATTGGTTTGATAGTAGCATAGTGTGGATGGACAGTAGCTAGCACATTGGTTTGATGGATGGACAGTAGCTAGCACATTGGTTTGATAGTAGCATAGTTGGAATGGACAGTAGCTAGCGCATTGGTTTGATAGTAGCATAGTTGGGATGGACAGTAGCTATTACATTGGTTTGATAGCATAGTTGGGATGGACAGTAGCTAGCGCATTGGTTTGATAGTAGCATAGTTGGGATGGACAGTAGCTAGCGCATTGGTATGATAGTAGCATAGTTGGGATGGACAGTAGCTAGCGCATTGGTTTGATAGTAGCATAGTTGGGATGGACAGTAGCTAGCGCATTGGTTTGATAGTAGCATAGTTGGGATGGACAGTAGCTAGCGCATTGGTATGATAGTAGCATAGTTGGGATGGACAGTAGCTAGCGCATTGGTTTGATAGTAGCATAGTTGGGATGGACAGTAGCTAGCGCATTGGTTTGATAGTTAGCATAGTTGGGATGGACAGTAGCTAGCGCATTGGTTTGATAGCATAGTTGGGATGGACAGTAGCTAGCACATTGGTTTGATAGCAGCATAGTTGGGATGAACAGTAGCTAGCTCATTGGTTTGATAGTAGCATAGTTGGGATGGACAGTAGCTAGCGCATTGGTTTGATGGATGGACAGTAGCTAGCACATTGGTTTGATTGCAGCATAGTTGGGATGGACAGTAGCTATTACATTGGTTTGATAGCATAGTTGGGATGGACAGTAGCTAGCACATTGGTTTGATAGTAGCATAGTTGGGATGGACAGTAGCTATTACATTGGTTTGATAGCATAGTTGGGATGGACAGTAGCTAGCAAATTGGTTTGATAGCAGCATAGTTGGGATGGACTGTAGCTAGCGCATTGGTTTGATAGTAGCATAGTTGGGATGGACAGTAGCTAGCGCATTGGTTTGATAGTAGCATAGTTGGGATGGACAGTAGCTAGCGCATTGGTTTGATAGTAGCATAGTTGGGATGGACAGTAGCTAGCGCATTGGTTTGATAGTAGCATAGTTGGGATGGACAGTAGCTAGCGCATTGGTTTGATGGATGGACAGTAGCTAGCACATTGGTTTGATTGCAGCATAGTTGGGATGGACAGTAGCTAGCACATTGGTTTGATAGTAGCATAGTTGGGATGGACAGTAGCTAGCACCTTGGTTTGATAGCATAGTTGGGATGGACAGTAGATAGCGCATTGGTTTGATAGTAGCATAGTTGGGATGGACAGTAGCTATTACATTGGTTTGATAGCATAGTTGGGATGGACAGTAGCTAGCACATTGGTTTGATAGCAGCATAGTTGGGATGGACTGTAGCTAGCACATTGGTTTGATAGTAGCATAGTGTGGATGGACAGTAGCTAGCACATTGGTTTGATGGATGGACAGTAGCTAGCACATTGGTTTGATAGTAGCATAGTTGGAATGGACAGTAGCTAGCGCATTGGTTTGATAGTAGCATAGTTGGGATGGACAGTAGCTATTACATTGGTTTGATAGCATAGTTGGGATGGACAGTAGCTAGCGCATTGGTTTGATAGTAGCATAGTTGGGATGGACAGTAGCTAGCGCATTGGTATGATAGTAGCATAGTTGGGATGGACAGTAGCTAGCGCATTGGTTTGATAGTAGCATAGTTGGGATGGACAGTAGCTAGCGCATTGGTTTGATAGTAGCATAGTTGGGATGGACAGTAGCTAGCGCATTGGTTTGATAGCATAGTTGGGATGGACAGTAGCTAGCACATTGGTTTGATAGCAGCATAGTTGGGATGAACAGTAGCTAGCACATTGGTTTGATAGTAGCATAGTTGGGATGGACAGTAGCTAGCGCATTGGTTTGATGGATGGACAGTAGCTAGCACATTGGTTTGATTGCAGCATAGTTGGGATGGACAGTAGCTATTACATTGGTTTGATAGCATAGTTGGGATGGACAGTAGCTAGCACATTGGTTTGATAGTAGCATAGTTGGGATGGACAGTAGCTATTACATTGGTTTGATAGCATAGTTGGGATGGACAGTAGCTAGCAAATTGGTTTGATAGCAGCATAGTTGGGATGGACTGTAGCTAGCGCATTGGTTTGATAGTAGCATAGTTGGGATGGACAGTAGCTAGCGCATTGGTTTGATAGTAGCATAGTTGGGATGGACAGTAGCTAGCGCATTGGTTTGATAGCATAGTTGGGATGGACAGTAGCTAGCACATTGGTTTGATAGCAGCATAGTTGGGATGAACAGTAGCTAGCACATTGGTTTGATGGATGGACAGTAGCTAGCACATTGGTTTGATTGCAGCATAGTTGGGATGAACAGTAGCTAGCACATTGGTTTGATAGTAGCATAGTTGGGATGGACAGTAGCTAGCGCATTGGTTTGATGGATGGACAGTAGCTAGCACATTGGTTTGATTGCAGCATAGTTGGGATGGACAGTAGCTATTACATTGGTTTGATAGCATAGTTGGGATGGACAGTAGCTAGCACATTGGTTTGATAGTAGCATAGTTGGGATGGACAGTAGCTATTACATTGGTTTGATAGCATAGTTGGGATGGACAGTAGCTAGCACATTGGTTTGATAGCAGCATAGTTGGGATGGACTGTAGCTAGCGCATTGGTTTGATAGTAGCATAGTTGGGATGGACAGTAGCTAGCGCATTGGTTTGATAGTAGCATAGTTGGGATGGACAGTAGATAGCGCATTGGTTTGATAGTAGCATAGTTGGGATGGACAGTAGCTATTACATTGGTTTGATAGCATAGTTGGGATGGACAGTAGCTAGCACATTGGTTTGATAGCAGCATAGTTGGGATGGACTGTAGCTAGCACATTGGTTTGATAGTAGCATAGTGTGGATGGACAGTAGCTAGCACATTGGTTTGATGGATGGACAGTAGCTAGCACATTGGTTTGATAGTAGCATAGTTGGAATGGACAGTAGCTAGCGCATTGGTTTGATAGTAGCATAGTTGGGATGGACAGTAGCTATTACATTGGTTTGATAGCATAGTTGGGATGGACAGTAGCTAGCGCATTGGTTTGATAGTAGCATAGTTGGGATGGACAGTAGCTAGCGCATTGGTATGATAGTAGCATAGTTGGGATGGACAGTAGCTAGCGCATTGGTTTGATAATAGCATAGTTGGGATGGACAGTAGCTAGCGCATTGGTTTGATAGTAGCATAGTTGGGATGGACAGTAGCTAGCGCATTGGTTTGATAGCATAGTTGGGATGGACAGTAGCTAGCACATTGGTTTGATAGCAGCATAGTTGGGATGAACAGTAGCTAGCACATTGGTTTGATAGTAGCATAGTTGGGATGGACAGTAGCTAGCGCATTGGTTTGATGGATGGACAGTAGCTAGCACATTGGTTTGATTGCAGCATAGTTGGGATGGACAGTAGCTATTACATTGGTTTGATAGCATAGTTGGGATGGACAGTAGCTAGCACATTGGTTTGATAGTAGCATAGTTGGGATGGACAGTAGCTATTACATTGGTTTGATAGCATAGTTGGGATGGACAGTAGCTAGCAAATTGGTTTGATAGCAGCATAGTTGGGATGGACTGTAGCTAGCGCATTGGTTTGATAGTAGCATAGTTGGGATGGACAGTAGCTAGCGCATTGGTTTGATAGTAGCATAGTTGGGATGGACAGTAGCTAGCGCATTGGTTTGATAGCATAGTTGGGATGGACAGTAGCTAGCACATTGGTTTGATAGCAGCATAGTTGGGATGAACAGTAGCTAGCACATTGGTTTGATGGATGGACAGTAGCTAGCACATTGGTTTGATTGCAGCATAGTTGGGATGAACAGTAGCTAGCACATTGGTTTGATAGTAGCATAGTTGGGATGGACAGTAGCTAGCGCATTGGTTTGATGGATGGACAGTAGCTAGCACATTGGTTTGATTGCAGCATAGTTGGGATGGACAGTAGCTATTACATTGGTTTGATAGCATAGTTGGGATGGACAGTAGCTAGCACATTGGTTTGATAGTAGCATAGTTGGGATGGACAGTAGCTATTACATTGGTTTGATAGCATAGTTGGGATGGACAGTAGCTAGCACATTGGTTTGATAGCAGCATAGTTGGGATGGACTGTAGCTAGCGCATTGGTTTGATAGTAGCATAGTTGGGATGGACAGTAGCTAGCGCATTGGTTTGATAGTAGCATAGTTGGGATGGACAGTAGCTAGCGCATTGGTTTGATAGTAGCATAGTTGGGATGGACAGTAGCTAGCACATTGGTTTGATGGATGGACAGTAGCTAGCACATTGGTTTGATTGCAGCATAGTTGGGATGGACAGTAGCTAGCACATTGGTTTGATAGTAGCATAGTTGGGATGGACAGTAGCTAGCACATTGGTTTGATAGCATAGTTGGGATGGACAGTAGATAGCGCATTGGTTTGATAGTAGCATAGTTGGGATGGACAGTAGCTATTACATTGGTTTGATAGCATAGTTGGGATGGACAGTAGCTAGCACATTGGTTTGATAGCAGCATAGTTGGGATGGACTGTAGCTAGCACATTGGTTTGATAGTAGCATAGTGTGGATGGACAGTAGCTAGCACATTGGTTTAATGGATGGACAGTAGCTAGCACATTGGTTTGATAGTAGCATAGTTGGAATGGACAGTAGCTAGCGCATTGGTTTGATAGTAGCATAGTTGGGATGGACAGTAGCTATTACATTGGTTTGATAGCATAGTTGGGTAGGACAGTAGCTAGCGCATTGGTTTGATAGTAGCATAGTTGGGATGGACAGTAGCTAGCGCATTGGTATGATAGTAGCATAGTTGGGATGGACAGTAGCTAGCGCATTGGTTTGATAGTAGCATAGTTGGGATGGACAGTAGCTAGCGCATTGGTTTGATAGTAGCATAGTTGGGATGGACAGTAGCTAGCGCATTGGTATGATAGTAGCATAGTTGGGATGGACAGTAGCTAGCGCATTGGTTTGATAGTAGCATAGTTGGGATGGACAGTAGCTAGCGCATTGGTTTGATAGTAGCATAGTTGGGATGGACAGTAGCTAGCGCATTGGTTTGATAGCATAGTTGGGATGGACAGTAGCTAGCACATTGGTTTGATAGCAGCATAGTTGGGATGAACAGTAGCTAGCACATTGGTTTGATAGTAGCATAGTTGGGATTGACAGTAGCTAGTGCATTGGTTTGATGGATGGACAGTAGCTAGCACATTGGTTTGATTGCAGCATAGTTGGGATGGACAGTAGCTATTACATTGGTTTGATAGCATAGTTGGGATGGACAGTAGCTAGCACATTGGTTTGATAGTAGCATAGTTGGGATGGACAGTAGCTATTACATTGGTTTGATAGCATAGTTGGGATGGACAGTAGCTAGCAAATTGGTTTGATAGCAGCATAGTTGGGATGGACTGTAGCTAGCGCATTGGTTTGATAGTAGCATAGTTGGGATGGACAGTAGCTAGCGCATTGGTTTGATAGTAGCATAGTTGGGATGGACAGTAGCTAGCGCATTGGTTTGATAGTAGCATAGTTGGGATGGACTGTAGCTAGCGCATTGGTTTGATAGTAGCATAGTTGGGATGGACAGTAGCTAGCGCATTGGTTTGATAGTAGCATAGTTGGGATGGACAGTAGCTAGCGCATTGGTTTGATAGTAGCATAGTTGGGATGGACAGTAGCTAGCGCATTGGTTTGATAGTAGCATAGTTGGGATGGACAGTAGCTAGCGCATTGGTTTGATGGATGGACAGTAGCTAGCACATTGGTTTGATTGCAGCATAGTTGGGATGGACAGTAGCTAGCACATTGGTTTGATAGTAGCATAGTTGGGATGGACAGTAGCTAGCACATTGGTTTGATAGCATAGTTGGGATGGACAGTAGATAGCGCATTGGTTTGATAGTAGCATAGTTGGGATGGACAGTAGCTAGCGCATTGGTTTGATAGTAGCATAGTTGGGATGGACAGTAGCTAGCGCATTGGTTTGATAGTAGCATAGTTGGGATGGACAGTAGCTAGCGCATTGGTTTGATGGATGGACAGTAGCTAGCACATTGGTTTGATTGCAGCATAGTTGGGATGGACAGTAGCTATTACATTGGTTTGATAGCATAGTTGGGATGGACAGTAGCTAGCACATTGGTTTGATAGTAGCATAGTTGGGATGGACAGTAGCTATTACATTGTTTTGATAGCATAGTTGGGATGGACAGTAGCTAGCAAATTGGTTTGATAGCAGCATAGTTGGGATGGACTGTAGCTAGCGCATTGGTTTGATAGTAGCATAGTTGGGATGGACAGTAGCTAGCGCATTGGTTTGATAGTAGCATAGTTGGGATGGACAGTAGCTAGCGCATTGGTTTGATAGTAGCATAGTTGGGATGGACTGTAGCTAGCGCATTGGTTTGATAGTAGCATAGTTGGGATGGACAGTAGCTAGCGCATTGGTTTGATAGTAGCATAGTTGGGATGGACAGTAGCTAGCGCATTGGTTTGATAGTAGCATAGTTGGGATGGACAGTAGCTAGCGCATTGGTTTGATAGTAGCATAGTTGGGATGGACAGTAGCTAGCACATTGGTTTGATGGATGGACAGTAGCTAGCACATTGGTTTGATTGCAGCATAGTTGGGATGGACAGTAGCTAGCACATTGGTTTGATAGTAGCATAGTTGGGATGGACAGTAGCTAGCGCATTGGTTTGATAGTAGCATAGTTGGGATTGACAGTAGCTAGCGCATTGGTTTGATAGTAGCATAGTTGGGATGGACAGTAGCTAGCGCATTGGTTTGATGGATGGACAGTAGCTAGCACATTGGTTTGATTGCAGCATAGTTGGGATGGACAGTAGCTATTACATTGGTTTGATAGCATAGTTGGGATGGACAGTAGCTAGCACATTGGTTTGATAGTAGCATAGTTGGGATGGACAGTAGCTATTACATTGGTTTGATAGCATAGTTGGGATGGACAGTAGCTAGCAAATTGGTTTGATAGCAGCATAGTTGGGATGGACTGTAGCTAGCGCATTGGTTTGATAGTAGCATAGTTGGGATGGACAGTAGCTAGCGCATTGGTTTGATAGTAGCATAGTTGGGATGGACAGTAGCTAGCGCATTGGTTTGATAGTAGCATAGTTGGGATGGACTGTAGCTAGCGCATTGGTTTGATAGTAGCATAGTTGGGATGGACAGTAGCTAGCGCATTGGTTTGATAGTAGCATAGTTGGGATGGACAGTAGCTAGCGCATTGGTTTGATAGTAGCATAGTTGGGATGGACAGTAGCTAGCGCATTGGTTTGATAGTAGCATAGTTGGGATGGACAGTAGCTAGCACATTGGTTTGATGGATGGACAGTAGCTAGCACATTGGTTTGATTGCAGCATAGTTGGGATGGACAGTAGCTAGCACATTGGTTTGATAGTAGCATAGTTGGGATGGACAGTAGCTAGCACATTGGTTTGATAGCATAGTTGGGATGGACAGTAGATAGCGCATTGGTTTGATAGTAGCATAGTTGGGATGGACAGTAGCTATTACATTGGTTTGATAGCATAGTTGGGATGGACAGTAGCTAGCACATTGGTTTGATAGCAGCATAGTTGGGATGGACTGTAGCTAGCACATTGGTTTGATAGTAGCATAGTGTGGATGGACAGTAGCTAATACATTGGTTTGATAGCATAGTTGGGATGGACAGTAGCTAGCGCATTGGTTTGATAGTAGCATAGTTGGGATGGACAGTAGCTAGCGCATTGGTATGATAGTAGCATAGTTGGGATGGACAGTAGCTAGCGCATTGGTTTGATAGTAGCATAGTTGGGATGGACAGTAGCTAGCGCATTGGTTTGATAGTAGCATAGTTGGGATGGACAGTAGCTAGCGCATTGGTTTGATAGTTAGCATAGTTGGGATGGACAGTAGCTAGCGCATTGGTTTGATAGCATAGTTGGGATGGACAGTAGCTAGCACATTGGTTTGATAGCAGCATAGTTGGGATGAACAGTAGCTAGCACATTGGTTTGATAGTAGCATAGTTGGGATGGACAGTAGCTAGCGCATTGGTTTGATGGATGGACAGTAGCTAGCACATTGGTTTGATTGCAGCATAGTTGGGATGGACAGTAGCTATTACATTGGTTTGATAGCATAGTTGGGATGGACAGTAGCTAGCGCATTGGTTTGATAGTAGCATAGTTGGGATGGACAGTAGCTATTACATTGGTTTGATAGCATAGTTGGGATGGACAGTAGCTAGCACATTGGTTTGATAGCAGCATAGTTGGGATGGACTGTAGCTAGCACATTGGTTTGATAGTAGCATAGTGTGGATGGACAGTAGCTAGCACATTGGTTTGATGGATGGACAGTAGCTATTACATTGGTTTGATAGTAGCATAGTTGGAATGGACAGGAGCTAGCACATTGGTTTGATAGTAGCATAGTTGGGATGGACAGTAGCTATTACATTGGTTTGATAGCATAGTTGGGATGGACAGTAGCTAGCGCATTGGTTTGATAGTAGCATAGTTGGGATGGACAGTAGCTAGCGCATTGGTTTGATAGCATAGTTGGGATGGACAGTAGCTAGCACATTGGTTTGATAGCAGCATAGTTGGGATGAACAGTAGCTAGCACATTGGTTTGATAGTAGCATAGTTGGGATGGACGGTAGCTAGCGCATTGGTTTGATGGATGGACAGTAGCTAGCACATTGGTTTGATTGCAGCATAGTTGGGATGGACAGTAGCTAGCACATTGGTTTGATAGTAGCATAGTTGGGATGGACAGTAGCTAGCACATTGGTTTGATAGTAGCATAGTTGGGATGGACAGTAGCTATTACATTGGTTTGATAGCATAGTTGGGATGGACAGTAGCTAGCAAATTGGTTTGATAGCAGCATAGTTGGGATGGACTGTAGCTAGCGCATTGGTTTGATAGTAGCATAGTTGGGATGGACAGTAGCTAGCGCATTGGTTTGATAGTAGCATAGTTGGGATGGACAGTAGCTAGCGCATTGGTTTGATAGTAGCATAGTTGGGATGGACTGTAGCTAGCGCATTGGTTTAATAGTAGCATAGTTGGGATGGACAGTAGCTAGCGCATTGGTTTGATAGTAGCATAGTTGGGATGGACAGTAGCTAGCGCATTGGTTTGATAGTAGCATAGTTGGGATGGACAGTAGCTAGCGCATTGGTTTGATAGTAGCATAGTTGGGATGGACAGTAGCTAGCGCATTGGTTTGATGGATGGACAGTAGCTAGCACATTGGTTTGATTGCAGCATAGTTGGGATGGACAGTAGCTAGCACATTGGTTTGATAGTAGCATAGTTGGGATGGACAGTAGCTAGCACATTGGTTTGATAGCATAGTTGGGATGGACAGTAGATAGCGCATTGGTATGATAGTAGCATAGTTGGGATGGACAGTAGCTATTACATTGGTTTGATAGCATAGTTGGGATGGACAGTAGCTAGCACATTGGTTTGATAGCAGCATAGTTGGGATGGACTGTAGCTAGCACATTGGTTTGATAGTAGCATAGTGTGGATGGACAGTAGCTAGCACATTGGTTTGATGGATGGACAGTAGCTAGCACATTGGTTTGATAGTAGCATAGTTGGAATGGACAGTAGCTAGCGCATTGGTTTGATAGTAGCATAGTTGGGATGGACAGTAGCTATTACATTGGTTTGATAGCATAGTTGGGATGGACAGTAGCTAGCGCATTGGTTTGATAGTAGCATAGTTGGGATGGACAGTAGCTAGCGCATTGGTATGATAGTAGCATAGTTGGGATGGACAGTAGCTAGCGCATTGGTTTGATAGTAGCATAGTTGGGATGGACAGTAGCTAGCGCATTGGTTTGATAGTAGCATAGTTGGGATGGACAGTAGCTAGCGCATTGGTTTGATAGCATAGTTGGGATGGACAGTAGCTAGCACATTGGTTTGATAGCAGCATAGTTGGGATGAACAGTAGCTAGCACATTGGTTTGATAGTAGCATAGTTGGGATGGACAGTAGCTAGCGCATTGGTTTGATGGATGGACAGTAGCTAGCACATTGGTTTGATTGCAGCATAGTTGGGATGGACAGTAGCTATTACATTGGTTTGATAGCATAGTTGGGATGGACAGTAGCTAGCACATTGGTTTGATAGCAGCATAGTTGGGATGAACAGTAGCTAGCACATTGGTTTGATAGTAGCATAGTTGGGATGGACAGTAGCTAGCGCATTGGTTTGATGGATGGACAGTAGCTAGCACATTGGTTTGATTGCAGCATAGTTGGGATGGACAGTAGCTATTACATTGGTTTGATAGCATAGTTGGGATGGACAGTAGCTAGCACATTGGTTTGATAGTAGCATAGTTGGGATGGACAGTAGCTATTACATTGGTTTGATAGCATAGTTGGGATGGACAGTAGCTAGCAAATTGGTTTGATAGCAGCATAGTTGGGATGGACTGTAGCTAGCGCATTGGTTTGATAGTAGCATAGTTGGGATGGACAGTAGCTAGCGCATTGGTTTGATAGTAGCATAGTTGGGATGGACAGTAGCTAGCGCATTGGTTTGATAGCATAGTTGGGATGGACAGTAGCTAGCACATTGGTTTGATAGCAGCATAGTTGGGATGAACAGTAGCTAGCACATTGGTTTGATAGTAGCATAGTTGGGATGGACAGTAGCTAGCGCATTGGTTTGATGGATGGACAGTAGCTAGCACATTGGTTTGATTGCAGCATAGTTGGGATGGACAGTAGCTATTACATTTGTTTGATAGCATAGTTGGGATGGACAGTAGCTAGCACATTGGTTTGATAGTAGCATAGTTGGGATGGACAGTAGCTATTACATTGGTTTGATAGCATAGTTGGGATGGACAGTAGCTAGCACATTGGTTTGATAGCAGCATAGTTGGGATGGACTGTAGCTAGCGCATTGGTTTGATAGTAGCATAGTTGGGATGGACAGTAGCTAGCGCATTGGTTTGATAGTAGCATAATTGGGATGGACAGTAGCTAGCGCATTCGTTTGATAGTAGCATAGTTGGGATGGACAGTAGCTAGCGCATTGGTTTGATGGATGGACAGTAGCTAGCACATTGGTTTGATTGCAGCATAGTTGGGATGCACAGTAGCTAGCACATTGGTTTGATAGTAGCATAGTTGGGATGGACAGTAGCTAGCACATTGGTTTGATAGCATAGTTGGGATGGACAGTAGATAGCGCATTGGTTTGATAGTAGCATAGTGGGGATGGAAAGTAGCTATTACATTGGTTTGATAGCATAGTTGGGATGGACAGTAGCTAGCACATTGGTTTGATAGCAGCATAGTTGGGATGGACTGTAGCTAGCACATTGGTTTGATAGTAGCATAGTGTGGATGGACAGTAGCTAGCACATTGGTTTGATGGATGGACAGTAGCTAGCACATTGGTTTGATAGTAGCATAGTTGGAATGGACAGTAGCTAGCGCATTGGTTTGATAGTAGCATAGTTGGGATGGACAGTAGCTATTACATTGGTTTGATAGCATAGTTGGGATGGACAGTAGCTAGCGCATTGGTTTGATAGTAGCATAGTTGGGATGGACAGTAGCTAGCGCATTGGTATGATAGTAGCATAGTTGGGATGGACAGTAGCTAGCGCATTGGTTTGATAGTAGCATAGTTGGGATGGACAGTAGCTAGCGCATTGGTTTGATAGTAGCATAGTTGGGATGGACAGTAGCTAGCGCATTGGTATGATAGTAGCATAGTTGGGATGGACAGTAGCTAGCGCATTGGTTTGATAGTAGCATAGTTGGGATGGACAGTAGCTAGCGCATTGGTTTGATAGTTAGCATAGTTGGGATGGACAGTAGCTAGCGCATTGGTTTGATAGCATAGTTGGGATGGACAGTAGCTAGCACATTGGTTTGATAGCAGCATAGTTGGGATGAACAGTAGCTAGCACATTGGTTTGATAGTAGCATAGTTGGGATGGACAGTAGCTAGCGCATTGGTTTGATGGATGGACAGTAGCTAGCACATTGTATTGATTGCAGCATAGTTGGGATGGACAGTAGCTATTACATTGGTTTGATAGCATAGTTGGGATGGACAGTAGCTAGCACATTGGTTTGATAGTAGCATAGTTGGGATGGACAGTAGCTATTACATTGGTTTGATAGCATAGTTGGGATGGACAGTAGCTAGCAAATTGGTTTGATAGCAGCATAGTTGGGATGGAGTGTAGCTAGCGCATTGGTTTGATAGTAGCATAGTTGGGATGGACAGTAGCTAGCGCATTGGTTTGATAGTAGCATAGTTGGGATGGACAGTAGCTAGCGCATTGGTTTGATAGTAGCATAGTTGGGATGGACAGTAGCTAGCGCATTGGTTTGATGGATGGACAGTAGCTAGCACATTGGTTTGATTGCAGCATAGTTGGGATGGACAGTAGCTAGCACATTGGTTTGATAGTAGCATAGTTGGGATGGACAGTAGCTAGCACCTTGGTTTGATAGCATAGTTGGGATGGACAGTAGATAGCGCATTGGTTTGATAGTAGCATAGTTGGGATGGACAGTAGCTATTACATTGGTTTGATAGCATAGTTGGGATGGACAGTAGCTAGCACATTGGTTTGATAGCAGCATAGTTGGGATGGACTGTAGCTAGCACATTGGTTTGATAGTAGCATAGTGTGG
>NW_028176791.1:0-110000 GCF_949987555.1 Borostomias antarcticus
TCATAGTTGGGATGGACAATAGCTAGCGCATTGGTTTGATAGTAGCATAGTTGGGATGGACTGTAGCTAGCGCATTGGTTTGATAGTAGCATAGTTGGGATGGACAGTAGCTAGCGCATTGGTTTGATAGTAGCATAGTTGGGATAGACAGTAGCTATTACATTGGTTAGATAGCATAGTTGGGATGGACAGTAGCTAGCACATTGGTTTGATAGCATCATAGTTGGGATGGACAATAGCTAGCGCATTGGTTTGATAGTAGCATAGTTGGGATGGACTGTAGCTAGCGCATTGGTTTGATAGTAGCATAGTTGGGATGGACAGTAGCTATTACATTGGTTTGATAGCATAGTTGGGATGGACAGAAGCTAGCGCATTGGTTTGACAGTAGCATAGTTGGGATGGACAGTAGCTAGCGCATTGGTTTGATAGTGGCATAGTTGGGATAGACAGTAGCTAGCGCATTGTTTTGATAGTGGCATAGTTGGGATGGACAGTAGCTAGCGCATTGGTTTGATAGTAGCATAGTTGGGATGGACAATAGCTATGACATTGGTTTGATAGCATCATAGTTGGGATGGACAGTAGCTAGCGCATTGGTTTGATAGTAGCATAGTTGGGATGGACAGTAGCTAGCGCATTGGTTTGATAGTGGCATAGTTGGGATAGACAGTAGCTAGCGCATTGGTTTGATAGCATAGCTGGGATGGACAGTAGCTAGCACATTGGTTTGATAGCAGCATAGTTGGGATGGACAGTAGCTAGCACATTGGTTTGATAGTAGCATAGTTGGGATTGACAGTAGCTAGCACATTGGTTTGATAGTAGCATAGTTGGGATGGACAGTAGCTAGCGCATTGGTTTGACAGTAGCATAGTTGGGATGGACAGTAGCTAGCGCATTGGTTTGATAGTGGCATAGTTGGGATAGACAGTAGCTAGCGCATTGGTTTGATAGTGGCACAGTTGGGATGGACAGTAGCTGGCGCATTGGTTTGATAGCATAGTTGGGATGGACAGTAGCTAGCACATTGGTTTGATAGCATAGTTGGGATGGACAGTAGCTAGCACATTGGTTTGATAGCAGCATAGTTGGGATGGACAGTAGCTAGCACATTGGTTTGATAGTAGCATAGTTGGGATGGACAGTAGCTAGCACATTGGTTTGATAGCAGCATAGTTGGGATGGACAGTAGCTAGCACATTGGTTGTATAGTAGCATAGTTGGGATTGACAGTAGCTAGCACATTGGTTTGATAGTAGCAAAGTTGGGATGGACAGTAGCTAGCACATTGGTTTGATAGCAGCATAGTTGGGATGGACAGTAGCTAGCACATTGGTTTGATAGTAGCATAGTTGGGATGGACAGTAGCTAGCGCATTGGTTTGATAGTAGCATAGTTGGGATGGACAGTAGCTAGCGCATTGGTTTGATAGCATAGTTGGGATGGACAGTAGCTAGCACATTGGTTTGATAGCAGCATAGTTGGGATGGACAGTAGCTAGCACATTGGTTTGATGGATGGACAGTAGCTAGCACATTGGTTTGATAGTAGCATAGTTGGGATGGACAGTAGCTAGCGCATTGGTTTGATAGTAGCATAGTTGGGATGGACAGTAGCTAGCGCATTGGTTTGATAGTAGCATAGTTGGGATGGACAGTAGCTATTACATTGGATTGATATCATAGTTGGGATGGACAATAGCTAGCGCATTGGTTTGATAGTAGCATAGTTGGGATGGACTGTAGCTAGCGCATTGGTTTGATAGTAGCATAGTTGGGATGGACAGTAGCTAGCGCATTGGTTTGATAGTAGCATAGTTGGGATGGACAGTAGCTATTACATTGGTTAGATAGCATAGTTGGGATGGACAGTAGCTAGCACATTGGTTTGATAGCATCATAGTTGGGATGGACAATAGCTAGCGCATTGGTTTGATAGTAGCATAGTTGGGATGGACTGTAGCTAGCGCATTGGTTTGATAGTAGCATAGTTGGGATGGACAGTAGCTATTACATTGGTTTGATAGCATAGTTGGGATGGACAGTAGCTAGCGCATTGGTTTGACAGTAGCATAGTTGGGATGGACAGTAGCTAGCGCATTGGTTTGATAGTGGCATAGTTGGGATAGACAGTAGCTAGCGCATTGTTTTGATAGTGGCATAGTTGGGATGGACAGTAGCTAGCGCATTGGTTTGATAGTAGCATAGTTGGGATGGACAATAGCTATTACATTGGTTTGATAGCATCATAGTTGGGATGGACAGTAGCTAGCGCATTGGTTTGATAGTAGCATAGTTGGGATGGACAGTAGCTAGCGCATTGGTTTGATAGTGGCATAGTTGGGATAGACAGTAGCTAGCGCATTGGTTTGATAGTGGCATAGTTGGGATGGACAGTAGCTAGCGCATTGGTTTGATAGTAGCATAGTTGGGATGGACAGTAGCTAGCACATTGGTTTGATAGCATCATAGTTGGGATGGACAGTAGCTAGCGCATTGGTTTGATAGTAGCATAGTTGGGATTGACAGTAGCTAGCGCATTGGTTTGATAGTAGCATAGTTGGGGTGGACTCTAGCTAGCACATTGGTTTGATAGTAGCATAGTTGGGATGGACAGTAGCTAGCACATTGGTTTGATAGTAGCATAGTTGGGATGGACAGTAGCTAGCGCATTGGTTTGATAGCATAGCTGGGATGGACAGTAGCTAGCACATTGGTTTGATAGCAGCATAGTTGGGATGGACAGTAGCTAGCACATTGGTTTGATAGTAGCATAGTTGGGATTGACAGTAGCTAGCACATTGGTTTGATAGTAGCATAGTTGGGATGGACAGTAGCTAGCGCATTGGTTTGACAGTAGCATAGTTGGGATGGACAGTAGCTAGCGCATTGGTTTGATAGTGGCATAGTTGGGATAGACAGTAGCTAGCGCATTGGTTTGATAGTGGCACAGTTGGGATGGACAGTAGCTGGCGCATTGGTTTGATAGCATAGTTGGGATGGACAGTAGCTAGCACATTGGTTTGATAGCATAGTTGGGATGGACAGTAGCTAGCACATTGGTTTGATAGCAGCATAGTTGGGATGGACAGTAGCTAGCACATTGGTTTGATAGTAGCATAGTTGGGATGGACAGTAGCTAGCACATTGGTTTGATAGTAGCATAGTTGGGATGGACAGTAGCTAGCACATTGGTTTGATGGATGGACAGTAGCTAGCGCATTGGTTTGATAGTAGCATAGTTGGGATGGACAGTAGCTAGCGCATTGGTTTGATAGCATAGTTGGGATGGACAGTAGCTAGCACATTGGTTTGATAGTAGCATAGTTGGGATGGACAGTAGCTAGCGCATTGGTTTGATAGCATAGCTGGGATGGACAGTAGCTAGCACATTGGTTTGATAGCAGCATAGTTGGGATGGACAGTAGCTAGCACATTGGTTTGATAGTAGCATAGTTGGGATTGACAGTAGCTAGCACATTGGTTTGATAGTAGCATAGTTGGGATGGACAGTAGCTAGCGCATTGGTTTGATAGTAGCATAGTTGGGATGGACAGTAGCTAGCGCATTGGTTTGATAGCATAGTTGGGATGGACAGTAGCTAGCACATTGGTTTGATAGTAGCATAGTTGGGATGGACAGTAGCTAGCGCATTGGTTTGATAGCATAGCTGGGATGGACAGTAGCTAGCACATTGGTTTGATAGCAGCATAGTTGGGATGGACAGTAGCTAGCACATTGGTTTGATAGTAGCATAGTTGGGATTGACAGTAGCTAGCACATTGGTTTGATAGTAGCATAGTTGGGATGGACAGTAGCTAGCGCATTGGTTTGACAGTAGCATAGTTGGGATGGACAGTAGCTAGCGCATTGGTTTGATAGTGGCATAGTTGGGATAGACAGTAGCTAGCGCATTGGTTTGATAGTGGCACAGTTGGGATGGACAGTAGCTGGCACATTGGTTTGATAGCATAGTTGGGATGGACAGTAGCTAGCACATTGGTTTGATAGTAGCATAGTTGGGATGGACAGTAGCTAGCACATTGGTTTGATAGCAGCATAGTTGGGATGGACAGTAGCTAGCACATTGGTTTGATAGTAGCATAGTTGGGATGGACAGTAGCTAGCACATTGGTTTGATAGTAGCAAAGTTGGGATGGACAGTAGCTAGCACATTGGTTTGATAGCAGCATAGTTGGGATGGACAGTAGCTAGCACATTGGTTTGATAGTAGCATAGTTGGGATGGACAGTAGCTAGCGCATTGGTTTGATAGTGGCATAGTTGGGATAGACAGTAGCTAGCACATTGGTTTGATAGCATAGTTGGGATGGACAGTAGCTAGCACATTGGTTTGATAGCAGCATAGTTGGGATGGACAGTAGCTAGCACATTGGTTTGATAGTAGCATAGTTGGGATGGACAGTAGCTAGCACATTGGTTTGATAGCAGCATAGTTGGGATGGACAGTAGCTAGCACATTGGTTTGATAGTAGCATAGTTGGGATGGACAGTAGCTAGCACATTGGTTTGATAGTAGCAAAGTTGGGATGGACAGTAGCTAGCACATTGGTTTGATAGCAGCATAGTTGGGATGGACAGTAGCTAGCACATTGGTTTGATAGTAGCATAGTTGGGATGGACAGTAGCTAGCGCATTGGTTTGATAGTAGCATAGTTGGGATGGACAGTAGCTAGCGCATTGGTTTGATAGCATAGTTGGGATGGACAGTAGCTAGCACATTGGTTTGATAGCAGCATAGTTGGGATGGACAGTAGCTAGCACATTGGTTTGATGGATGGACAGTAGCTAGCACATTGGTTTGATAGTAGCATAGTTGGGATGGACAGTAGCTAGCGCATTGGTTTGATAGTAGCATAGTTGGGATGGACAGTAGCTAGCGCATTGGTTTGATAGTAGCATAGTTGGGATGGACAGTAGCTATTACATTGGTTTGATATCATAGTTGGGATGGACAATAGCTAGCGCATTGGTTTGATAGTAGCATAGTTGGGATGGACTGTAGCTAGCGCATTGGTTTGATAGTAGCATAGTTGGGATGGACAGTAGCTAGCGCATTGGTTTGATAGTAGCATAGTTGGGATGGACAGTAGCTATTACATTGGTTAGATAGCATAGTTGGGATGGACAGTAGCTAGCACATTGGTTTGATAGCATCATAGTTGGGATGGACAGTAGCTAGCACATTGGTTTGATAGTAGCATAGTTGGGATTGACAGTAGCTAGCACATTGGTTTGATAGTAGCATAGTTGGGATGGACAGTAGCTAGCGCATTGGTTTGACAGTAGCATAGTTGGGATGGACAGTAGCTAGCGCATTGGTTTGATAGTGGCATAGTTGGGATAGACAGTAGCTAGCGCATTGGTTTGATAGTGGCATAGTTGGGATGGACAGTAGCTAGCGCATTGGTTTGATAGTAGCATAGTTGGGATGGACAGTAGCTAGCACATTGGTTTGATAGCATCATAGTTGGGATGGACAGTAGCTAGCGCATTGGTTTGATAGTAGCATAGTTGGGATTGACAGTAGCTAGCGCATTGGTTTGATAGTAGCATAGTTGGGGTGGACTCTAGCTAGCGCATTGGTTTGATAGTAGCATAGTTGGGATGGACAGTAGCTAGCGCATTGGTTTGATAGTAGCATAGTTGGGATGGACAGTAGCTAGCACATTGGTTTGATGGATGGACAGTAGCTAGCACATTGGTTTGATAGTAGCATAGTTGGGATGGACAGTAGCTAGCGCATTGGTTTGATAGTAGCATAGTTGGGATGGACTGTAGCTAGCGCATTGGTTTGATAGTAGCATAGTTGGGATGGACAGTAGCTAGCGCATTGGTTTGATAGTAGCATAGTTGGGATGGACAGTAGCTAGCACATTGGTTTGATAGCATAGTTGGGATTGACAGTAGCTAGCACATTGGTTTGATAGTAGCATAGTTGGGATGGACAGTAGCTAGCACATTGGTTTGATAGTAGCATAGTTGGGATGGACAGTAGCTAGCACATTGGTTTGATGGATGGACAGTAGCTAGCACATTGGTTTGATAGTAGCATAGTTGGGATGGACAGTAGCTAGCACATTGGTTTGATAGTAGCATAGTTGGGATGGACAGTAGCTAGCACATTGGTTTGATGGATGGACAGTAGCTAGCGCATTGGTTTGATAGTAGCATAGTTGGGATGGACAGTAGCTAGCGCATTGGTTTGATAGCATAGTTGGGATGGACAGTAGCTAGCACATTGGTTTGATAGTAGCATAGTTGGGATGGACAGTAGCTAGCGCATTGGTTTGATAGCATAGCTGGGATGGACAGTAGCTAGCACATTGGTTTGATAGCAGCATAGTTGGGATGGACAGTAGCTAGCACATTGGTTTGATAGTAGCATAGTTGGGATTGACAGTAGCTAGCACATTGGTTTGATAGTAGCATAGTTGGGATGGACAGTAGCTAGCGCATTGGTTTGACAGTAGCATAGTTGGGATGGACAGTAGCTAGCGCATTGGTTTGATAGTGGCATAGTTGGGATAGACAGTAGCTAGCGCATTGGTTTGATAGTGGCACAGTTGGGATGGACAGTAGCTGGCGCATTGGTTTGATAGCATAGTTGGGATGGACAGTAGCTAGCACATTGGTTTGATAGCATAGTTGGGATGGACAGTAGCTAGCACATTGGTTTGATAGCAGCATAGTTGGGATGGACAGTAGCTAGCACATTGGTTTGATAGTAGCATAGTTGGGATGGACAGTAGCTAGCACATTGGTTTGATAGCAGCATAGTTGGGATGGACAGTAGCTAGCACATTGGTTTGATAGTAGCATAGTTGGGATTGACAGTAGCTAGCACATTGGTTTGATAGTAGCAAAGTTGGGATGGACAGTAGCTAGCACATTGGTTTGATAGCAGCATAGTTGGGATGGACAGTAGCTAGCACATTGGTTTGATAGTAGCATAGTTGGGATGGACAGTAGCTAGCGCATTGGTTTGATAGTAGCATAGTTGGGATGGACAGTAGCTAGCGCATTGGTTTGATAGCATAGTTGGGATGGACAGTAGCTAGCACATTGGTTTGATAGCAGCATAGTTGGGATGGACAGTAGCTAGCACATTGGTTTGATGGATGGACAGTAGCTAGCACATTGGTTTGATAGTAGCATAGTTGGGATGGACAGTAGCTAGCGCATTGGTTTGATAGTAGCATAGTTGGGATGGACAGTAGCTAGCGCATTGGTTTGATAGTAGCATAGTTGGGATGGACAGTAGCTATTACATTGGTTTGATATCATAGTTGGGATGGACAATAGCTAGCGCATTGGTTTGATAGTAGCATAGTTGGGATGGACTGTAGCTAGCGCATTGGTTTGATAGTAGCATAGTTGGGATGGACAGTAGCTAGCGCATTGGTTTGATAGTAGCATAGTTGGGATGGACAGTAGCTATTACATTGGTTAGATAGCCTAGTTGGGATGGACAGTAGCTAGCACATTGGTTTGATAGCATCATAGTTGGGATGGACAATAGCTAGCGCATTGGTTTGATAGTAGCATAGTTGGGATGGACTGTAGCTAGCGCATTGGTTTGATAGTAGCATAGTTGGGATGGACAGTAGCTATTACATTGGTTTGATAGCATAGTTGGGATGGACAGTAGCTAGCGCATTGGTTTGACAGTAGCATAGTTGGGATGGACAGTAGCTAGCGCATTGGTTTGATAGTGGCATAGTTGGGATAGACAGTAGCTAGCGCATTGTTTTGATAGTGGCATAGTTGGGATGGACAGTAGCTAGCGCATTGGTTTGATAGTAGCATAGTTGGGATGGACAATAGCTATTACATTGGTTTGATAGCATCATAGTTGGGATGGACAGTAGCTAGCGCATTGGTTTGATAGTAGCATAGTTGGGATGGACAGTAGCTAGCGCATTGGTTTGATAGTGGCATAGTTGGGATAGACAGTAGCTAGCGCATTGGTTTGATAGCATAGCTGGGATGGACAGTAGCTAGCACATTGGTTTGATAGCAGCATAGTTGGGATGGACAGTAGCTAGCACATTGGTTTGATAGTAGCATAGTTGGGATTGACAGTAGCTAGCACATTGGTTTGATAGTAGCATAGTTGGGATGGACAGTAGCTAGCGCATTGGTTTGACAGTAGCATAGTTGGGATGGACAGTAGCTAGCGCATTGGTTTGATAGTGGCATAGTTGGGATAGACAGTAGCTAGCGCATTGGTTTGATAGTGGCACAGTTGGGATGGACAGTAGCTGGCGCATTGGTTTGATAGCATAGTTGGGATGGACAGTAGCTAGCACATTGGTTTGATAGCAGCATAGTTGGGATGGACAGTAGCTAGCACATTGGTTTGATAGTAGCATAGTTGGGATGGACAGTAGCTAGCACATTGGTTTGATAGCAGCATAGTTGGGATGGACAGTAGCTAGCACATTGGTTTGATAGTAGCATAGTTGGGATTGACAGTAGCTAGCACATTGGTTTGATAGTAGCAAAGTTGGGATGGACAGTAGCTAGCACATTGGTTTGATAGCAGCATAGTTGGGATGGACAGTAGCCAGCACATTGGTTTGATAGTAGCATAGTTGGGATGGACAGTAGCTAGCGCATTGGTTTGATAGTAGCATAGTTGGGATGGACAGTAGCTAGCGCATTGGTTTGATAGCATAGTTGGGATGGACAGTAGCTAGCACATTGGTTTGATAGCAGCATAGTTGGGATGGACAGTAGCTAGCACATTGGTTTGATGGATGGACAGTAGCTAGCACATTGGTTTGATAGTAGCATAGTTGGGATGGACAGTAGCTAGCGCATTGGTTTGATAGTAGCATAGTTGGGATGGACAGTAGCTAGCGCATTGGTTTGATAGTAGCATAGTTGGGATGGACAGTAGCTATTACATTGGTTTGATATCATAGTTGGGATGGACAATAGCTAGCGCATTGGTTTGATAGTAGCATAGTTGGGATGGACTGTAGCTAGCGCATTGGTTTGATAGTAGCATAGTTGGGATGGACAGTAGCTAGCGCATTGGTTTGATAGTAGCATAGTTGGGATGGACAGTAGCTATTACATTGGTTAGATAGCATAGTTGGGATGGACAGTAGCTAGCACATTGGTTTGATAGCATCATAGTTGGGATGGACAATAGCTAGCGCATTGGTTTGATAGTAGCATAGTTGGGATGGACTGTAGCTAGCGCATTGGTTTGATAGTAGCATAGTTGGGATGGACAGTAGCTATTACATTGGTTTGATAGCATAGTTGGGATGGACAGTAGCTAGCGCATTGGTTTGACAGTAGCATAGTTGGGATGGACAGTAGCTAGCGCATTGGTTTGATAGTGGCATAGTTGGGATAGACAGTAGCTAGCGCATTGTTTTGATAGTGGCATAGTTGGGATGGACAGTAGCTAGCGCATTGGTTTGATAGTAGCATAGTTGGGATGGACAATAGCTATTACATTGGTTTGATAGCATCATAGTTGGGATGGACAGTAGCTAGCGCATTGGTTTGATAGTAGCATAGTTGGGATGGACAGTAGCTAGCGCATTGGTTTGATAGTGGCATAGTTGGGATAGACAGTAGCTAGCGCATTGGTTTGATAGTGGCATAGTTGGGATGGACAGTAGCTAGCGCATTGGTTTGATAGTAGCATAGTTGGGATGGACAGTAGCTAGCACATTGGTTTGATAGCATCATAGTTGGGATGGACAGTAGCTAGCGCATTGGTTTGATAGTAGCATAGTTGGGATTGACAGTAGCTAGCGCATTGGTTTGATAGTAGCATAGTTGGGGTGGACTCTAGCTAGCACATTGGTTTGATAGTAGCATAGTTGGGATGGACAGTAGCTAGCGCATTGGTTTGATAGTAGCATAGTTGGGATGGACAGTAGCTAGCACATTGGTTTGATGGATGGACAGTAGCTAGCACATTGGTTTGATAGTAGCATAGTTGGGATGGACAGTAGCTAGCGCATTGGTTTGATAGTAGCATAGTTGGGATGGACTGTAGCTAGCGCATTGGTTTGATAGTAGCATAGTTGGGATGGACAGTAGCTAGCGCATTGGTTTGATAGTAGCATAGTTGGGATGGACAGTAGCTAGCGCATTGGTTTGATAGTAGCATAGTTGGGATGGACAGTAGCTAGCACATTGGTTTGATAGCATAGTTGGGATTGACAGTAGCTAGTACATTGGTTTGATAGTAGCATAGTTGGGATGGACAGTAGCTAGCACATTGGTTTGATAGTAGCATAGTTGGGATGGACAGTAGCTAGCACATTGGTTTGATGGATGGACAGTAGCTAGCACATTGGTTTGATAGTAGCATAGTTGGGATGGACAGTAGCTAGCACATTGGTTTGATAGTAGCATAGTTGGGATGGACAGTAGCTAGCACATTGGTTTGATGGATGGACAGTAGCTAGCGTATTGGTTTGATAGTAGCATAGTTGGGATGGACAGTAGCTAGCGCATTGGTTTGATAGCATAGTTGGGATGGACAGTAGCTAGCACATTGGTTTGATAGTAGCATAGTTGGGATGGACAGTAGCTAGCGCATTGGTTTGATAGCATAGCTGGGATGGACAGTAGCTAGCACATTGGTTTGATAGCAGCATAGTTGGGATGGACAGTAGCTAGCACATTGGTTTGATAGTAGCATAGTTGGGATTGACAGTAGCTAGCACATTGGTTTGATAGTAGCATAGTTGGGATGGACAGTAGCTAGCGCATTGGTTTGACAGTAGCATAGTTGGGATGGACAGTAGCTAGCGCATTGGTTTGATAGTGGCATAGTTGGGATAGACAGTAGCTAGCGCATTGGTTTGATAGTGGCACAGTTGGGATGGACAGTAGCTGGCGCATTGGTTTGATAGCATAGTTGGGATGGACAGTAGCTAGCACATTGGTTTGATAGCATAGTTGGGATGGACAGTAGCTAGCACATTGGTTTGATAGCAGCATAGTTGGGATGGACAGTAGCTAGCACATTGGTTTGATAGTAGCATAGTTGGGATGGACAGTAGCTAGCGCATTGGTTTGATAGCATAGCTGGGATGGACAGTAGCTAGCACATTGGTTTGATAGCAGCATAGTTGGGATGGACAGTAGCTAGCACATTGGTTTGATAGTAGCATAGTTGGGATTGACAGTAGCTAGCACATTGGTTTGATAGTAGCATAGTTGGGATGGACAGTAGCTAGCGCATTGGTTTGACAGTAGCATAGTTGGGATGGACAGTAGCTAGCGCATTGGTTTGATAGTGGCATAGTTGGGATAGACAGTAGCTAGCGCATTGGTTTGATAGTGGCACAGTTGGGATGGACAGTAGCTGGCGCATTGGTTTGATAGCATAGTTGGGATGGACAGTAGCTAGCACATTGGTTTGATAGCATAGTTGGGATGGACAGTAGCTAGCACATTGGTTTGATAGCAGCATAGTTGGGATGGACAGTAGCTAGCACATTGGTTTGATAGTAGCATAGTTGGGATGGACAGTAGCTAGCACATTGGTTTGATAGTAGCATAGTTGGGATGGACAGTAGCTAGCACATTGGTTTGATGGATGGACAGTAGCTAGCGCATTGGTTTGATAGTAGCATAGTTGGGATGGACAGTAGCTAGCGCATTGGTTTGATAGCATAGTTGGGATGGACAGTAGCTAGCACATTGGTTTGATAGTAGCATAGTTGGGATGGACAGTAGCTAGCGCATTGGTTTGATAGCATAGCTGGGATGGACAGTAGCTAGCACATTGGTTTGATAGCAGCATAGTTGGGATGGACAGTAGCTAGCACATTGGTTTGATAGTAGCATAGTTGGGATTGACAGTAGCTAGCACATTGGTTTGATAGTAGCATAGTTGGGATGGACAGTAGCTAGCGCATTGGTTTGACAGTAGCATAGTTGGGATGGACAGTAGCTAGCGCATTGGTTTGATAGTGGCATAGTTGGGATAGACAGTAGCTAGCGCATTGGTTTGATAGTGGCACAGTTGGGATGGACAGTAGCTGGCGCATTGGTTTGATAGCATAGTTGGGATGGACAGTAGCTAGCACATTGGTTTGATAGCATAGTTGGGATGGACAGTAGCTAGCACATTGGTTTGATAGCAGCATAGTTGGGATGGACAGTAGCTAGCACATTGGTTTGATAGTAGCATAGTTGGGATGGACAGTAGCTAGCACATTGGTTTGATAGCAGCATAGTTGGGATGGACAGTAGCTAGCACATTGGTTTGATAGTAGCATAGTTGGGATGGACAGTAGCTAGCACATTGGTTTGATAGTAGCAAAGTTGGGATGGACAGTAGCTAGCACATTGGTTTGATAGCAGCATAGTTGGGATGGACAGTAGCTAGCACATTGGTTTGATAGTAGCATAGTTGGGATGGACAGTAGCTAGCGCATTGGTTTGATAGTAGCATAGTTGGGATGGACAGTAGCTAGCGCATTGGTTTGATAGCATAGTTGGGATGGACAGTAGCTAGCACATTGGTTTGATAGCAGCATAGTTGGGATGGACAGTAGCTAGCACATTGGTTTGATGGATGGACAGTAGCTTGCACATTGGTTTGATAGTAGCATAGTTGGGATGGACAGTAGCTAGCGCATTGGTTTGATAGTAGCATAGTTGGGATGGACAGTAGCTAGCGCATTGGTTTGATAGTAGCATAGTTGGGATGGACAGTAGCTATTACATTGGTTTGATATCATAGTTGGGATGGACAATAGCTAGCGCATTGGTTTGATAGTAGCATAGTTGGGATGGACTGTAGCTAGCGCATTGGTTTGATAGTAGCATAGTTGGGATGGACAGTAGCTAGCGCATTGGTTTGATAGTAGCATAGTTGGGATGGACAGTAGCTATTACATTGGTTAGATAGCATAGTTGGGATGGACAGTAGCTAGCACATTGGTTTGATAGCATCATAGTTGGGATGGACAGTAGCTAGCACATTGGTTTGATAGTAGCATAGTTGGGATTGACAGTAGCTAGCACATTGGTTTGATAGTAGCATAGTTGGGATGGACAGTAGCTAGCGCATTGGTTTGACAGTAGCATAGTTGGGATGGACAGTAGCTAGCGCATTGGTTTGATAGTAGCATAGTTGGGATGGACAGTAGCTAGCGCATTGGTTTGATAGTAGCATAGTTGGGATGGACAGTAGCTATTACATTGGTTTGATATCATAGTTGGGATGGACAATAGCTAGCGCATTGGTTTGATAGTAGCATAGTTGGGATGGACTGTAGCTAGCGCATTGGTTTGATAGTAGCATAGTTGGGATGGACAGTAGCTAGCGCATTGGTTTGATAGTAGCATAGTTGGGATGGACAGTAGCTATTACATTGGTTAGATAGCATAGTTGGGATGGACAGTAGCTAGCACATTGGTTTGATAGCATCATAGTTGGGATGGACAGTAGCTAGCACATTGGTTTGATAGTAGCATAGTTGGGATTGACAGTAGCTAGCACATTGGTTTGATAGTAGCATAGTTGGGATGGACAGTAGCTAGCGCATTGGTTTGACAGTAGCATAGTTGGGATGGACAGTAGCTAGCGCATTGGTTTGATAGTGGCATAGTTGGGATAGACAGTAGCTAGCGCATTGGTTTGATAGTGGCATAGTTGGGATGGACAGTAGCTAGCGCATTGGTTTGATAGTAGCATAGTTGGGATTGACAGTAGCTAGCGCATTGGTTTGATAGTAGCATAGTTGGGGTGGACTCTAGCTAGCGCATTGGTTTGATAGTAGCATAGTTGGGATGGACAGTAGCTAGCGCATTGGTTTGATAGTAGCATAGTTGGGATGGACAGTAGCTAGCACATTGGTTTGATGGATGGACAGTAGCTAGCACATTGGTTTGATAGTAGCATAGTTGGGATGGACTGTAGCTATCGCATTGGTTTGATAGTAGCATAGTTGGGATGGACAGTAGCTAGCGCATTGGTTTGATAGTAGCATAGTTGGGATGGACAGTAGCTAGCGCATTGGTTTGATAGTAGCATAGTTGGGATGGACAGTAGCTAGCACATTGGTTTGATAGCATAGTTGGGATTGACAGTAGCTAGCACATTGGTTTGATAGTAGCATAGTTGGGATGGACAGTAGCTAGCACATTGGTTTGATAGTAGCATAGTTGGGATGGACAGTAGCTAGCACATTGGTTTGATGGATGGACAGTAGCTAGCATATTGGTTTGATAGTAGCATAGTTGGGATGGACAGTAGCTAGCACATTGGTTTGATAGTAGCATAGTTGGGATGGACAGTAGCTAGCACATTGGTTTGATGGATGGACAGTAGCTAGCACATTGGTTTGATAGCATCATAGTTGGGATGGACAGTAGCTAGCGCATTGGTTTGATAGTAGCATAGTTGGGATTGACAGTAGCTAGCGCATTGGTTTGATAGTAGCATAGTTGGGGTGGACTCTAGCTAGCGCATTGGTTTGATAGTAGCATAGTTGGGATGGACAGTAGCTAGCGCATTGGTTTGATAGTAGCATAGTTGGGATGGACAGTAGCTAGCACATTGGTTTGATGGATGGACAGTAGCTAGCACATTGGTTTGATAGTAGCATAGTTGGGATGGACAGTAGCTAGCGCATTGGTTTGATAGTAGCATAGTTGGGATGGACTGTAGCTAGCGCATTGGTTTGATAGTAGCATAGTTGGGATGGACAGTAGCTAGCGCATTGGTTTGATAGTAGCATAGTTGGGATGGACAGTAGCTAGCGCATTGGTTTGATAGTAGCATAGTTGGGATGGACAGTAGCTAGCACATTGGTTTGATAGCATAGTTGGGATTGACAGTAGCTAGCACATTGGTTTGATAGTAGCATAGTTGGGATAGACAGTAGCTAGCACATTGGTTTGATAGTAGCATAGTTGGGATGGACAGTAGCTAGCACATTGGTTTGATGGATGGACAGTAGCTAGCACATTGGTTTGATAGTAGCATAGTTGGGATGGACAGTAGCTAGCACATTGGTTTGATAGTAGCATAGTTGGGATGGACAGTAGCTAGCACATTGGTTTGATGGATGGACAGTAGCTAGCGCATTGGTTTGATAGTAGCATAGTTGGGATGGACAGTAGCTAGCGCATTGGTTTGATAGCATAGTTGGGATGGACAGTAGCTAGCACATTGGTTTGATAGTAGCATAGTTGGGATGGACAGTAGCTAGCGCATTGGTTTGATAGCATAGCTGGGATGGACAGTAGCTAGCACATTGGTTTGATAGCAGCATAGTTGGGATGGACAGTAGCTAGCACATTGGTTTGATAGTAGCATAGTTGGGATTGACAGTAGCTAGCACATTGGTTTGATAGTAGCATAGTTGGGATGGACAGTAGCTAGCGCATTGGTTTGACAGTAGCATAGTTGGGATGGACAGTAGCTAGCGCATTGGTTTGATAGTGGCATAGTTGGGATAGACAGTAGCTAGCGCATTGGTTTGATAGTGGCACAGTTGGGATGGACAGTAGCTGGCGCATTGGTTTGATAGCATAGTTGGGATGGACAGTAGCTAGCACATTGGTTTGATAGCATAGTTGGGATGGACAGTAGCTAGCACATTGGTTTGATAGCAGCATAGTTGGGATGGACAGTAGCTAGCACATTGGTTTGATAGTAGCATAGTTGGGATGGACAGTAGCTAGCACATTGGTTTGATAGCAGCATAGTTGGGATGGACAGTAGCTAGCACATTGGTTTGATAGTAGCATAGTTGGGATTGACAGTAGCTAGCACATTGGTTTGATAGTAGCAAAGTTGGGATGGACAGTAGCTAGCACATTGGTTTGATAGCAGCATAGTTTGGATGGACAGTAGCTAGCACATTGGTTTGATAGTAGCATAGTTGGGATGGACAGTAGCTAGCGCATTGGTTTGATAGTAGCATAGTTGGGATGGACAGTAGCTAGCGCATTGGTTTGATAGCATAGTTGGGATGGACAGTAGCTAGCACATTGGTTTGATAGCAGCATAGTTGGGATGGACAGTAGCTAGCACATTGGTTTGATGGATGGACAGTAGCTAGCACATTGGTTTGATAGTAGCATAGTTGGGATGGACAGTAGCTAGCGCATTGGTTTGATAGTAGCATAGTTGGGATGGACAGTAGCTAGCGCATTGGTTTGATAGTAGCATAGTTGGGATGGACAGTAGCTATTACATTGGTTTGATATCATAGTTGGGATGGACAATAGCTAGCGCATTGGTTTGATAGTAGCATAGTTGGGATGGACTGTAGCTAGCGCATTGGTTTGATAGTAGCATAGTTGGGATGGACAGTAGCTAGCGCATTGGTTTGATAGTAGCATAGTTGGGATGGACAGTAGCTATTACATTGGTTAGATAGCATAGTTGGGATGGACAGTAGCTAGCACATTGGTTTGATAGCATCATAGTTGGGATGGACAGTAGCTAGCACATTGGTTTGATAGTAGCATAGTTGGGATTGACAGTAGCTAGCACATTGGTTTGATAGTAGCATAGTTGGGATGGACAGTAGCTAGCGCATTGGTTTGACAGTAGCATAGTTGGGATGGACAGTAGCTAGCGCATTGGTTTGATAGTAGCATAGTTGGGATGGACAGTAGCTAGCGCATTGGTTTGATAGTAGCATAGTTGGGATGGACAGTAGCTATTACATTGGTTTGATATCATAGTTGGGATGGACAATAGCTAGCGCATTGGTTTGATAGTAGCATAGTTGGGATGGACTGTAGCTAGCGCATTGGTTTGATAGTAGCATAGTTGGGATGGACAGTAGCTAGCGCATTGGTTTGATAGTAGCATAGTTGGGATGGACAGTAGCTATTACATTGGTTAGATAGCATAGTTGGGATGGACAGTAGCTAGCACATTGGTTTGATAGCATCATAGTTGGGATGGACAGTAGCTAGCACATTGGTTTGATAGTAGCATAGTTGGGATTGACAGTAGCTAGCACATTGGTTTGATAGTAGCATAGTTGGGATGGACAGTAGCTAGCGCATTGGTTTGACAGTAGCATAGTTGGGATGGACAGTAGCTAGCGCATTGGTTTGATAGTGGCATAGTTGGGATAGACAGTAGCTAGCGCATTGGTTTGATAGTGGCATAGTTGGGATGGACAGTAGCTAGCGCATTGGTTTGATAGTAGCATAGTTGGGATTGACAGTAGCTAGCGCATTGGTTTGATAGTAGCATAGTTGGGGTGGACTCTAGCTAGCGCATTGGTTTGATAGTAGCATAGTTGGGATGGACAGTAGCTAGCGCATTGGTTTGATAGTAGCATAGTTGGGATGGACAGTAGCTAGCACATTGGTTTGATGGATGGACAGTAGCTAGCACATTGGTTTGATAGTAGCATAGTTGGGATGGACTGTAGCTAGCGCATTGGTTTGATAGTAGCATAGTTGGGATGGACAGTAGCTAGCGCATTGGTTTGATAGTAGCATAGTTGGGATGGACAGTAGCTAGCGCATTGGTTTGATAGTAGCATAGTTGGGATGGACAGTAGCTAGCACATTGGTTTGATAGCATAGTTGGGATTGACAGTAGCTAGCACATTGGTTTGATAGTAGCATAGTTGGGATGGACAGTAGCTAGCACATTGGTTTGATAGTAGCATAGTTGGGATGGACAGTAGCTAGCACATTGGTTTGATGGATGGACAGTAGCTAGCACATTGGTTTGATAGTAGCATAGTTGGGATGGACAGTAGCTAGCACATTGGTTTGATAGTAGCATAGTTGGGATGGACAGTAGCTAGCACATTGGTTTGATGGATGGACAGTAGCTAGCACATTGGTTTGATAGCATCATAGTTGGGATGGACAGTAGCTAGCGCATTGGTTTGATAGTAGCATAGTTGGGATTGACAGTAGCTAGCGCATTGGTTTGATAGTAGCATAGTTGGGGTGGACTCTAGCTAGCGCATTGGTTTGATAGTAGCATAGTTGGGATGGACAGTAGCTAGCGCATTGGTTTGATAGTAGCATAGTTGGGATGGACAGTAGCTAGCACATTGGTTTGATGGATGGACAGTAGCTAGCACATTGGTTTGATAGTAGCATAGTTGGGATGGACAGTAGCTAGCGCATTGGTTTGATAGTAGCATAGTTGGGATGGACTGTAGCTAGCGCATTGGTTTGATAGTAGCATAGTTGGGATGGACATTAGCTAGCGCATTGGTTTGATAGTAGCATAGTTGGGATGGACAGTAGCTAGCGCATTGGTTTGATAGTAGCATAGTTGGGATGGACAGTAGCTAGCACATTGGTTTGATAGCATAGTTGGGATTGACAGTAGCTAGCACATTGGTTTGATAGTAGCATAGTTGGGATAGACAGTAGCTAGCACATTGGTTTGATAGTAGCATAGTTGGGATGGACAGTAGCTAGCACATTGGTTTGATGGATGGACAGTAGCTAGCACATTGGTTTGATAGTAGCATAGTTGGGATGGACAGTAGCTAGCACATTGGTTTGATAGTAGCATAGTTGGGATGGACAGTAGCTAGCACATTGGTTTGATGGATGGACAGTAGCTAGCGCATTGGTTTGATAGTAGCATAGTTGGGATGGACAGTAGCTAGCGCATTGGTTTGATAGCATAGTTGGGATGGACAGTAGCTAGCACATTGGTTTGATAGTAGCATAGTTGGGATGGACAGTAGCTAGCGCATTGGTTTGATAGCATAGCTGGGATGGACAGTAGCTAGCACATTGGTTTGATAGCAGCATAGTTGGGATGGACAGTAGCTAGCACATTGGTTTGATAGTAGCATAGTTGGGATTGACAGTAGCTAGCACATTGGTTTGATAGTAGCATAGTTGGGATGGACAGTAGCTAGCGCATTGGTTTGACAGTAGCATAGTTGGGATGGACAGTAGCTAGCGCATTGGTTTGATAGTGGCATAGTTGGGATAGACAGTAGCTAGCGCATTGGTTTGATAGTGGCACAGTTGGGATGGACAGTAGCTGGCGCATTGGTTTGATAGCATAGTTGGGATGGACAGTAGCTAGCACATTGGTTTGATAGCATAGTTGGGATGGACAGTAGCTAGCACATTGGTTTGATAGCAGCATAGTTGGGATGGACAGTAGCTAGCACATTGGTTTGATAGTAGCATAGTTGGGATGGACAGTAGCTAGCACATTGGTTTGATAGCAGCATAGTTGGGATGGACAGTAGCTAGCACATTGGTTTGATAGTAGCATAGTTGGGATTGACAGTAGCTAGCACATTGGTTTGATAGTAGCAAAGTTGGGATGGACAGTAGCTAGCACATTGGTTTGATAGCAGCATAGTTTGGATGGACAGTAGCTAGCACATTGGTTTGATAGTAGCATAGTTGGGATGGACAGTAGCTAGCGCATTGGTTTGATAGTAGCATAGTTGGGATGGACAGTAGCTAGCGCATTGGTTTGATAGCATAGTTGGGATGGACAGTAGCTAGCACATTGGTTTGATAGCAGCATAGTTGGGATGGACAGTAGCTAGCACATTGGTTTGATGGATGGACAGTAGCTAGCACATTGGTTTGATAGTAGCATAGTTGGGATGGACAGTAGCTAGCGCATTGGTTTGATAGTAGCATAGTTGGGATGGACAGTAGCTAGCGCATTGGTTTGATAGTAGCATAGTTGGGATGGACAGTAGCTATTACATTGGTTTGATATCATAGTTGGGATGGACAATAGCTAGCGCATTGGTTTGATAGTAGCATAGTTGGGATGGACTGTAGCTAGCGCATTGGTTTGATAGTAGCATAGTTGGGATGGACAGTAGCTAGCGCATTGGTTTGATAGTAGCATAGTTGGGATGGACAGTAGCTATTACATTGGTTAGATAGCATAGTTGGGATGGACAGTAGCTAGCACATTGGTTTGATAGCATCATAGTTGGGATGGACAATAGCTAGCGCATTGGTTTGATAGTAGCATAGCTGGGATGGACTGTAGCTAGCGCATTGGTTTGATAGTAGCATAGTTGGGATGGACAGTAGCTATTACATTGGTTTGATAGCATAGTTGGGATGGACAGTAGCTAGCGCATTGGTTTGACAGTAGCATAGTTGGGATGGACAGTAGCTAGCGCATTGGTTTGATAGTGGCATAGTTGGGATAGACAGTAGCTAGCGCATTGTTTTGATAGTGGCATAGTTGGGATGGACAGTAGCTAGCGCATTGGTTTGATAGTAGCATAGTTGGGATGGACAATAGCTATTACATTGGTTTGATAGCATCATAGTTGGGATGGACAGTAGCTAGCGCATTGGTTTGATAGTAGCATAGTTGGGATGGACAGTAGCTAGCGCATTGGTTTGATAGTGGCATAGTTGGGATAGACAGTAGCTAGCGCATTGGTTTGATAGTGGCATAGTTGGGATGGACAGTAGCTAGCGCATTGGTTTGATAGTAGCATAGTTGGGATGGACAGTAGCTAGCACATTGGTTTGATAGCATCATAGTTGGGATGGACAGTAGCTAGCGCATTGGTTTGATAGTAGCATAGTTGGGATTGACAGTAGCTAGCGCATTGGTTTGATAGTAGCATAGTTGGGGTGGACTCTAGCTAGCGCATTGGTTTGATAGTAGCATAGTTGGGATGGACAGTAGCTAGCGCATTGGTTTGATAGTAGCATAGTTGGGATGGACAGTAGCTAGCACATTGGTTTGATGGATGGACAGTAGCTAGCACATTGGTTTGATAGTAGCATAGTTGGGATGGACAGTAGCTAGCGCATTGGTTTGATAGTAGCATAGTTGGGATGGACTGTAGCTAGCGCATTGGTTTGATAGTAGCATAGTTGGGATGGACAGTAGCTAGCACATTGGTTTGATAGCATAGTTGGGATTGACAGTAGCTAGCACATTGGTTTGATAGTAACATAGTTGGGATGGACAGTAGCTAGAACATTGGTTTGATAGTAGCATAGTTGGGATGGACAGTAGCTAGCACATTGGTTTGATGGATGGACAGTAGCTAGCACATTGGTTTGATAGTAGCATAGTTGGGATGGACAGTAGCTAGCACATTGGTTTGATAGTAGCATAGTTGGGATGGACAGTAGCTAGCACATTGGTTTGATGGATGGACAGTAGCTAGCGCATTGGTTTGATAGTAGCATAGTTGGGATGGACAGTAGCTAGCGCATTGGTTTGATAGCATAGTTGGGATGGACAGTAGCTAGCACATTGGTTTGATAGTAGCATAGTTGGGATGGACAGTAGCTAGCGCATTGGTTTGATAGCATAGCTGGGATGGACAGTAGCTAGCACATTGGTTTGATAGCAGCATAGTTGGGATGGACAGTAGCTAGCACATTGGTTTGATAGTAGCATAGTTGGGATTGACAGTAGCTAGCACATTGGTTTGATAGTAGCATAGTTGGGATGGACAGTAGCTAGCGCATTGGTTTGACAGTAGCATAGTTGGGATGGACAGTAGCTAGCGCATTGGTTTGATAGTGGCATAGTTGGGATAGACAGTAGCTAGCGCATTGGTTTGATAGTGGCACAGTTGGGATGGACAGTAGCTGGCGCATTGGTTTGATAGCATAGTTGGGATGGACAGTAGCTAGCACATTGGTTTGATAGCATAGTTGGGATGGACAGTAGCTAGCACATTGGTTTGATAGCAGCATAGTTGGGATGGACAGTAGCTAGCACATTGGTTTGATAGTAGCATAGTTGGGATGGACAGTAGCTAGCACATTGGTTTGAAAGCAGCATAGTTGGGATGGACAGTAGCTAGCACATTGGTTTGATAGTAGCATAGTTGGGATTGACAGTAGCTAGCACATTGGTTTGATAGTAGCAAAGTTGGGATGGACAGTAGCTAGCACATTGGTTTGATAGCAGCATAGTTGGGATGGACAGTAGCTAGCACATTGGTTTGATAGTAGCATAGTTGGGATGGACAGTAGCTAGCGCATTGGTTTGATAGTAGCATAGTTGGGATGGACAGTAGCTAGCGCATTGGTTTGATAGCATAGTTGGGATGGACAGTAGCTAGCACATTGGTTTGATAGTAGCATAGTTGGGATGGACAGTAGCTAGCGCATTGGTTTGATAGCATAGCTGGGATGGACAGTAGCTAGCACATTGGTTTGATAGCAGCATAGTTGGGATGGACAGTAGCTAGCACATTGGTTTGATAGTAGCATAGTTGGGATTGACAGTAGCTAGCACATTGGTTTGATAGTAGCATAGTTGGGATGGACAGTAGCTAGCGCATTGGTTTGACAGTAGCATAGTTGGGATGGACAGTAGCTAGCGCATTGGTTTGATAGTGGCATAGTTGGGATAGACAGTAGCTAGCGCATTGGTTTGATAGTGGCACAGTTGGGATGGACAGTAGCTGGCGCATTGGTTTGATAGCATAGTTGGGATGGACAGTAGCTAGCACATTGGTTTGATAGCATAGTTGGGATGGACAGTAGCTAGCACATTGGTTTGATAGCAGCATAGTTGGGATGGACAGTAGCTAGCACATTGGTTTGATAGTAGCATAGTTGGGATGGACAGTAGCTAGCACATTGGTTTGATAGCAGCATAGTTGGGATGGACAGTAGCTAGCACATTGGTTTGATAGTAGCATAGTTGGGATGGACAGTAGCTAGCACATTGGTTTGATAGTAGCATAGTTGGGATGGACAGTAGCTAGCGCATTGGTTTGATAGTAGCATAGTTGGGATGGACAGTAGCTAGCGCATTGGTTTGATAGCATAGTTGGGATGGACAGTAGCTAGCACATTGGTTTGATAGCAGCATAGTTGGGATGGACAGTAGCTAGCACATTGGTTTGATGGATGGACAGTAGCTAGCACATTGGTTTGATAGTAGCATAGTTGGGATGGACAGTAGCTAGCGCATTGGTTTGATAGTAGCATAGTTGGGATGGACAGTAGCTAGCACATTGGTTTGATGGATGGACAGTAGCTAGCACATTGGTTTGATAGTAGCATAGTTGGGATGGACAGTAGCTAGCACATTGGTTTGATAGTAGCATAGTTGGGATGGACAGTAGCTAGCACATTGGTTTGATGGATGGACAGTAGCTAGCGCATTGGTTTGATAGTAGCATAGTTGGGATGGACAGTAGCTAGCGCATTGGTTTGATAGCATAGTTGGGATGGACAGTAGCTAGCACATTGGTTTGATAGTAGCATAGTTGGGATGGACAGTAGCTAGCGCATTGGTTTGATAGCATAGCTGGGATGGACAGTAGCTAGCACATTGGTTTGATAGCAGCATAGTTGGGATGGACAGTAGCTAGCACATTGGTTTGATAGTAGCATAGTTGGGATTGACAGTAGCTAGCACATTGGTTTGATAGTAGCATAGTTGGGATGGACAGTAGCTAGCGCATTGGTTTGACAGTAGCATAGTTGGGATGGACAGTAGCTAGCGCATTGGTTTGATAGTGGCATAGTTGGGATAGACAGTAGCTAGCGCATTGGTTTGATAGTGGCACAGTTGGGATGGACAGTAGCTGGCGCATTGGTTTGATAGCATAGTTGGGATGGACAGTAGCTAGCACATTGGTTTGATAGCATAGTTGGGATGGACAGTAGCTAGCACATTGGTTTGATAGCAGCATAGTTGGGATGGACAGTAGCTAGCACATTGGTTTGATAGTAGCATAGTTGGGATGGACAGTAGCTAGCACATTGGTTTGATAGCAGCATAGTTGGGATGGACAGTAGCTAGCACATTGGTTTGATAGTAGCATAGTTGGGATTGACAGTAGCTAGCACATTGGTTTGATAGTAGCAAAGTTGGGATGGACAGTAGCTAGCACATTGGTTTGATAGCAGCATAGTTGGGATGGACAGTAGCTAGCACATTGGTTTGATAGTAGCATAGTTGGGATGGACAGTAGCTAGCGCATTGGTTTGATAGTAGCATAGTTGGGATGGACAGTAGCTAGCGCATTGGTTTGATAGCATAGTTGGGATGGACAGTAGCTAGCACATTGGTTTGATAGTAGCATAGTTGGGATGGACAGTAGCTAGCGCATTGGTTTGATAGCATAGCTGGGATGGACAGTAGCTAGCACATTGGTTTGATAGCAGCATAGTTGGGATGGACAGTAGCTAGCACATTGGTTTGATAGTAGCATAGTTGGGATTGACAGTAGCTAGCACATTGGTTTGATAGTAGCATAGTTGGGATGGACAGTAGCTAGCGCATTGGTTTGACAGTAGCATAGTTGGGATGGACAGTAGCTAGCGCATTGGTTTGATAGTGGCATAGTTGGGATAGACAGTAGCTAGCGCATTGGTTTGATAGTGGCACAGTTGGGATGGACAGTAGCTGGCGCATTGGTTTGATAGCATAGTTGGGATGGACAGTAGCTAGCACATTGGTTTGATAGCATAGTTGGGATGGACAGTAGCTAGCACATTGGTTTGATAGCAGCATAGTTGGGATGGACAGTAGCTAGCACATTGGTTTGATAGTAGCATAGTTGGGATGGACAGTAGCTAGCACATTGGTTTGATAGCAGCATAGTTGGGATGGACAGTAGCTAGCACATTGGTTTGATAGTAGCATAGTTGGGATGGACAGTAGCTAGCACATTGGTTTGATAGTAGCAAAGTTGGGATGGACAGTAGCTAGCACATTGGTTTGATAGCAGCATAGTTGGGATGGACAGTAGCTAGCACATTGGTTTGATAGTAGCATAGTTGGGATGGACAGTAGCTAGCGCATTGGTTTGATAGTAGCATAGTTGGGATGGACAGTAGCTAGCGCATTGGTTTGATAGCATAGTTGGGATGGACAGTAGCTAGCACATTGGTTTGATAGCAGCATAGTTGGGATGGACAGTAGCTAGCACATTGGTTTGATGGATGGACAGTAGCTAGCACATTGGTTTGATAGTAGCATAGTTGGGATGGACAGTAGCTAGGGCATTGGTTTGATAGTAGCATAGTTGGGATGGACAGTAGCTAGCGCATTGGTTTGATAGTAGCATAGTTGGGATGGACAGTAGCTATTACATTGGTTTGATATCATAGTTGGGATGGACAATAGCTAGCGCATTGGTTTGATAGTAGCATAGTTGGGATGGACTGTAGCTAGCGCATTGGTTTGATAGTAGCATAGTTGGGATGGACAGTAGCTAGCGCATTGGTTTGATAGTAGCATAGTTGGGATGGACAGTAGCTATTACATTGGTTAGATAGCATAGTTGGGATGGACAGTAGCTAGCACATTGGTTTGATAGCATCATAGTTGGGATGGACAGTAGCTAGCACATTGGTTTGATAGTAGCATAGTTGGGATTGACAGTAGCTAGCACATTGGTTTGATAGTAGCATAGTTGGGATGGACAGTAGCTAGCGCATTGGTTTGACAGTAGCATAGTTGGGATGGACAGTAGCTAGCGCATTGGTTTGATAGTGGCATAGTTGGGATAGACAGTAGCTAGCGCATTGGTTTGATAGTGGCATAGTTGGGATGGACAGTAGCTAGCGCATTGGTTTGATAGTAGCATAGTTGGGATTGACAGTAGCTAGCGCATTGGTTTGATAGTAGCATAGTTGGGGTGGACTCTAGCTAGCGCATTGGTTTGATAGTAGCATAGTTGGGATGGACAGTAGCTAGCGCATTGGTTTGATAGTAGCATAGTTGGGATGGACAGTAGCTAGCACATTGGTTTGATGGATGGACAGTAGCTAGCACATTGGTTTGATAGTAGCATAGTTGGGATGGACAGTAGCTAGCGCATTGGTTTGATAGTAGCATAGTTGGGATGGACTGTAGCTAGCGCATTGGTTTGATAGTAGCATAGTTGGGATGGACAGTAGCTAGCGCATTGGTTTGATAGTAGCATAGTTGGGATGGACAGTAGCTAGCGCATTGGTTTGATAGTAGCATAGTTGGGATGGACAGTAGCTAGCACATTGGTTTGATAGCATAGTTGGGATTGACAGTAGCTAGCACATTGGTTTGATAGTAGCATAGTTGGGATGGACAGTAGCTAGCACATTGGTTTGATAGTAGCATAGTTGGGATGGACAGTAGCTAGCACATTGGTTTGATGGATGGACAGTAGCTAGCACATTGGTTTGATAGTAGCATAGTTGGGATGGACAGTAGCTAGCACATTGGTTTGATAGTAGCATAGTTGGGATGGACAGTAGCTAGCACATTGGTTTGATGGATGGACAGTAGCTAGCGCATTGGTTTGATAGTAGCATAGTTGGGATGGACAGTAGCTAGCGCATTGGTTTGATAGCATAGTTGGGATGGACAGTAGCTTGCACATTGGTTTGATAGTAGCATAGTTGGGATGGACAGTAGCTAGCGCATTGGTTTGATAGCATAGCTGGGATGGACAGTAGCTAGCACATTGGTTTGATAGCAGCATAGTTGGGATGGACAGTAGCTAGCACATTGGTTTGATAGTAGCATAGTTGGGATTGACAGTAGCTAGCACATTGGTTTGATAGTAGCATAGTTGGGATGGACAGTAGCTAGCGCATTGGTTTGATAGTAGCATAGTTGGGGTGGACTCTAGCTAGCGCATTGGTTTGATAGTAGCATAGTTGGGATGGACAGTAGCTAGCGCATTGGTTTGATAGTAGCATAGTTGGGATGGACAGTAGCTAGCACATTGGTTTGATGGATGGACAGTAGCTAGCACATTGGTTTGATAGTAGCATAGTTGGGATGGACAGTAGCTAGCGCATTGGTTTGATAGTAGCATAGTTGGGATGGACTGTAGCTAGCGCATTGGTTTGATAGTAGCATAGTTGGGATGGACAGTAGCTAGCGCATTGGTTTGATAGTAGCATAGTTGGGATGGACAGTAGCTAGCGCATTGGTTTGATAGTAGCATAGTTGGGATGGACAGTAGCTAGCACATTGGTTTGATAGCATAGTTGGGATTGACAGTAGCTAGCACATTGGTTTGATAGTAGCATAGTTGGGATGGACAGTAGCTAGCACATTGGTTTGATAGTAGCATAGTTGGGATGGACAGTAGCTAGCACATTGGTTTGATGGATGGACAGTAGCTAGCACATTGGTTTGATAGTAGCATAGTTGGGATGGACAGTAGCTAGCACATTGGTTTGATAGTAGCATAGTTGGGATGGACAGTAGCTAGCACATTGGTTTGATGGATGGACAGTAGCTAGCGCATTGGTTTGATAGTAGCATAGTTGGGATGGACAGTAGCTAGCGCATTGGTTTGATAGCATAGTTGGGATGGACAGTAGCTAGCACATTGGTTTGATAGTAGCATAGTTGGGATGGACAGTAGCTAGCGCATTGGTTTGATAGCATAGCTGGGATGGACAGTAGCTAGCACATTGGTTTGATAGCAGCATAGTTGGGATGGACAGTAGCTAGCACATTGGTTTGATAGTAGCATAGTTGGGATTGACAGTAGCTAGCACATTGGTTTGATAGTAGCATAGTTGGGATGGACAGTAGCTAGCGCATTGGTTTGACAGTAGCATAGTTGGGATGGACAGTAGCTAGCGCATTGGTTTGATAGTGGCATAGTTGGGATAGACAGTAGCTAGCGCATTGGTTTGATAGTGGCACAGTTGGGATGGACAGTAGCTGGCGCATTGGTTTGATAGCATAGTTGGGATGGACAGTAGCTAGCACATTGGTTTGATAGCATAGTTGGGATGGACAGTAGCTAGCACATTGGTTTGATAGCAGCATAGTTGGGATGGACAGTAGCTAGCACATTGGTTTGATAGTAGCATAGTTGGGATGGACAGTAGCTAGCACATTGGTTTGATAGCAGCATAGTTGGGATGGACAGTAGCTAGCACATTGGTTTGATAGTAGCATAGTTGGGATTGACAGTAGCTAGCACATTGGTTTGATAGTAGCAAAGTTGGGATGGACAGTAGCTAGCACATTGGTTTGATAGCAGCATAGTTGGGATGGACAGTAGCTAGCACATTGGTTTGATAGTAGCATAGTTGGGATGGACAGTAGCTAGCGCATTGGTTTGATAGTAGCATAGTTGGGATGGACAGTAGCTAGCGCATTGGTTTGATAGCATAGTTGGGATGGACAGTAGCTAGCACATTGGTTTGATAGTAGCATAGTTGGGATGGACAGTAGCTAGCGCATTGGTTTGATAGCATAGCTGGGATGGACAGTAGCTAGCACATTGGTTTGATAGCAGCATAGTTGGGATGGACAGTAGCTAGCACATTGGTTTGATAGTAGCATAGTTGGGATTGACAGTAGCTAGCACATTGGTTTGATAGTAGCATAGTTGGGATGGACAGTAGCTAGCGCATTGGTTTGACAGTAGCATAGTTGGGATGGACAGTAGCTAGCGCATTGGTTTGATAGTGGCATAGTTGGGATAGACAGTAGCTAGCGCATTGGTTTGATAGTGGCACAGTTGGGATGGACAGTAGCTGGCGCATTGGTTTGATAGCATAGTTGGGATGGACAGTAGCTAGCACATTGGTTTGATAGCATAGTTGGGATGGACAGTAGCTAGCACATTGGTTTGATAGCAGCATAGTTGGGATGGACAGTAGCTAGCACATTGGTTTGATAGTAGCATAGTTGGGATGGACAGTAGCTAGCACATTGGTTTGATAGCAGCATAGTTGGGATGGACAGTAGCTAGCACATTGGTTTGATAGTAGCATAGTTGGGATGGACAGTAGCTAGCACATTGGTTTGATAGTAGCAAAGTTGGGATGGACAGTAGCTAGCACATTGGTTTGATAGCAGCATAGTTGGGATGGACAGTAGCTAGCACATTGGTTTGATAGTAGCATAGTTGGGATGGACAGTAGCTAGCGCATTGGTTTGATAGTAGCATAGTTGGGATGGACAGTAGCTAGCGCATTGGTTTGATAGCATAGTTGGGATGGACAGTAGCTAGCACATTGGTTTGATAGCAGCATAGTTGGGATGGACAGTAGCTAGCACATTGGTTTGATGGATGGACAGTAGCTAGCACATTGGTTTGATAGTAGCATAGTTGGGATGGACAGTAGCTAGCGCATTGGTTTGATAGTAGCATAGTTGGGATGGACAGTAGCTAGCGCATTGGTTTGATAGTAGCATAGTTGGGATGGACAGTAGCTATTACATTGGTTTGATATCATAGTTGGGATGGACAATAGCTAGCGCATTGGTTTGATAGTAGCATAGTTGGGATGGACTGTAGCTAGCGCATTGGTTTGATAGTAGCATAGTTGGGATGGACAGTAGCTAGCGCATTGGTTTGATAGTAGCATAGTTGGGATGGACAGTAGCTATTACATTGGTTAGATAGCATAGTTGGGATGGACAGTAGCTAGCACATTGGTTTGATAGCATCATAGTTGGGATGGACAGTAGCTAGCACATTGGTTTGATAGTAGCATAGTTGGGATTGACAGTAGCTAGCACATTGGTTTGATAGTAGCATAGTTGGGATGGACAGTAGCTAGCGCATTGGTTTGACAGTAGCATAGTTGGGATGGACAGTAGCTAGCGCATTGGTTTGATAGTGGCATAGTTGGGATAGACAGTAGCTAGCGCATTGGTTTGATAGTGGCATAGTTGGGATGGACAGTAGCTAGCGCATTGGTTTGATAGTAGCATAGTTGGGATTGACAGTAGCTAGCGCATTGGTTTGATAGTAGCATAGTTGGGGTGGACTCTAGCTAGCGCATTGGTTTGATAGTAGCATAGTTGGGATGGACAGTAGCTAGCGCATTGGTTTGATAGTAGCATAGTTGGGATGGACAGTAGCTAGCACATTGGTTTGATGGATGGACAGTAGCTAGCACATTGGTTTGATAGTAGCATAGTTGGGATGGACAGTAGCTAGCGCATTGGTTTGATAGTAGCATAGTTGGGATGGACTGTAGCTAGCGCATTGGTTTGATAGTAGCATAGTTGGGATGGACAGTAGCTAGCGCATTGGTTTGATAGTAGCATAGTTGGGATGGACAGTAGCTAGCGCATTGGTTTGATAGTAGCATAGTTGGGATGGACAGTAGCTAGCACATTGGTTTGATAGCATAGTTGGGATTGACAGTAGCTAGCACATTGGTTTGATAGTAGCATAGTTGGGATGGACAGTAGCTAGCACATTGGTTTGATAGTAGCATAGTTGGGATGGACAGTAGCTAGCACATTGGTTTGATGGATGGACAGTAGCTAGCACATTGGTTTGATAGTAGCATAGTTGGGATGGACAGTAGCTAGCACATTGGTTTGATAGTAGCATAGTTGGGATGGACAGTAGCTAGCACATTGGTTTGATGGATGGACAGTAGCTAGCACATTGGTTTGATAGCATCATAGTTGGGATGGACAGTAGCTAGCGCATTGGTTTGATAGTAGCATAGTTGGGATTGACAGTAGCTAGCGCATTGGTTTGATAGTAGCATAGTTGGGGTGGACTCTAGCTAGCGCATTGGTTTGATAGTAGCATAGTTGGGATGGACAGTAGCTAGCGCATTGGTTTGATAGTAGCATAGTTGGGATGGACAGTAGCTAGCACATTGGTTTGATGGATGGACAGTAGCTAGCACATTGGTTTGATAGTAGCATAGTTGGGATGGACAGTAGCTAGCGCATTGGTTTGATAGTAGCATAGTTGGGATGGACTGTAGCTAGCGCATTGGTTTGATAGTAGCATAGTTGGGATGGACAGTAGCTAGCGCATTGGTTTGATAGTAGCATAGTTGGGATGGACAGTAGCTAGCGCATTGGTTTGATAGTAGCATAGTTGGGATGGACAGTAGCTAGCACATTGGTTTGATAGCATAGTTGGGATTGACAGTAGCTAGCACATTGGTTTGATAGTAGCATAGTTGGGATGGACAGTAGCTAGCACATTGGTTTGATAGTAGCATAGTTGGGATGGACAGTAGCTAGCACATTGGTTTGATGGATGGACAGTAGCTAGCACATTGGTTTGATAGTAGCATAGTTGGGATGGACAGTAGCTAGCACATTGGTTTGATAGTAGCATAGTTGGGATGGACAGTAGCTAGCACATTGGTTTGATGGATGGACAGTAGCTAGCGCATTGGTTTGATAGTAGCATAGTTGGGATGGACAGTAGCTAGCGCATTGGTTTGATAGCATAGTTGGGATGGACAGTAGCTAGCACATTGGTTTGATAGTAGCATAGTTGGGATGGACAGTAGCTAGCGCATTGGTTTGATAGCATAGCTGGGATGGACAGTAGCTAGCACATTGGTTTGATAGCAGCATAGTTGGGATGGACAGTAGCTAGCACATTGGTTTGATAGTAGCATAGTTGGGATTGACAGTAGCTAGCACATTGGTTTGATAGTAGCATAGTTGGGATGGACAGTAGCTAGCGCATTGGTTTGACAGTAGCATAGTTTGGATGGACAGTAGCTAGCGCATTGGTTTGATAGTGGCATAGTTGGGATAGACAGTAGCTAGCGCATTGGTTTGATAGTGGCACAGTTGGGATGGACAGTAGCTGGCGCATTGGTTTGATAGCATAGTTGGGATGGACAGTAGCTAGCACATTGGTTTGATAGCATAGTTGGGATGGACAGTAGCTAGCACATTGGTTTGATAGCAGCATAGTTGGGATGGACAGTAGCTAGCACATTGGTTTGATAGTAGCATAGTTGGGATGGACAGTAGCTAGCACATTGGTTTGATAGCAGCATAGTTGGGATGGACAGTAGCTAGCACATTGGTTTGATAGTAGCATAGTTGGGATTGACAGTAGCTAGCACATTGGTTTGATAGTAGCAAAGTTGGGATGGACAGTAGCTAGCACATTGGTTTGATAGCAGCATAGTTGGGATGGACAGTAGCTAGCACATTGGTTTGATAGTAGCATAGTTGGGATGGACAGTAGCTAGCGCATTGGTTTGATAGTAGCATAGTTGGGATGGACAGTAGCTAGCGCATTGGTTTGATAGCATAGTTGGGATGGACAGTAGCTAGCACATTGGTTTGATAGCAGCATAGTTGGGATGGACAGTAGCTAGCACATTGGTTTGATGGATGGACAGTAGCTAGCACATTGGTTTGATAGTAGCATAGTTGGGATGGACAGTAGCTAGCGCATTGGTTTGATAGTAGCATAGTTGGGATGGACAGTAGCTAGCGCATTGGTTTGATAGTAGCATAGTTGGGATGGACAGTAGCTATTACATTGGTTTGATATCATAGTTGGGATGGACAATAGCTAGCGCATTGGTTTGATAGTAGCATAGTTGGGATGGACTGTAGCTAGCGCATTGGTTTGATAGTAGCATAGTTGGGATCGACAGTAGCTAGCGCATTGGTTTGATAGTAGCATAGTTGGGATGGACAGTAGCTATTACATTGGTTAGATAGCATAGTTGGGATGGACAGTAGCTAGCACATTGGTTTGATAGCAGCATAGTTGGGATGGACAGTAGCTGGCGCATTGGTTTGATAGCATAGTTGGGATGGACAGTAGCTAGCACATTGGTTTGATAGCATAGTTGGGATGGACAGTAGCTAGCACATTGGTTTGATAGCAGCATAGTTGGGATGGACAGTAGCTAGCACATTGGTTTGATAGTAGCATAGTTGGGATGGACAGTAGCTAGCACATTGGTTTGATAGCAGCATAGTTGGGATGGACAGTAACTAGCACATTGGTTTGATAGTAGCATAGTTGGGATTGACAGTAGCTAGCACATTGGTTTGATAGTAGCAAAGTTGGGATGGACAGTAGCTAGCACATTGGTTTGATAGCAGCATAGTTGGGATGGACAGTAGCTAGCACATTGGTTTGATAGTAGCATAGTTGGGATGGACAGTAGCTAGCGCATTGGTTTGATAGTAGCATAGTTGGGATGGACAGTAGCTAGCGCATTGGTTTGATAGCATAGTTGGGATGGACAGTAGCTAGCACATTGGTTTGATAGCAGCATAGTTGGGATGGACAGTAGCTAGCACATTGGTTTGATGGATGGACAGTAGCTAGCACATTGGTTTGATAGTAGCATAGTTGGGATGGACAGTAGCTAGCGCATTGGTTTGATAGTAGCATAGTTGGGATGGACAGTAGCTAGCGCATTGGTTTGATAGTAGCATAGTTGGGATGGACAGTAGCTATTACATTGGTTTGATATCATAGTTGGGATGGACAATAGCTAGCGCATTGGTTTGATAGTAGCATAGTTGGGATGGACTGTAGCTAGCGCATTGGTTTGATAGTAGCATAGTTGGGATCGACAGTAGCTAGCGCATTGGTTTGATAGTAGCATAGTTGGGATGGACAGTAGCTATTACATTGGTTAGATAGCATAGTTGGGATGGACAGTAGCTAGCACATTGGTTTGATAGCAGCATAGTTGGGATGGACAGTAGCTAGCACATTGGTTTGATAGTAGCATAGTTGGGATGGACTGTAGCTAGCGCATTGGTTTGATAGTAGCATAGTTGGGATGGACAGTAGCTATTACATTGGTTTGATAGCATAGTTGGGATGGACAGTAGCTAGCGCATTGGTTTGACAGTAGCATAGTTGGGATGGACAGTAGCTAGCGCATTGGTTTGATAGTGGCATAGTTGGGATAGACAGTAGCTAGCGCATTGTTTTGATAGTGGCATAGTTGGGATGGACAGTAGCTAGCGCATTGGTTTGATAGTAGCATAGTTGGGATGGACAATAGCTATTACATTGGTTTGATAGCATCATAGTTGGGATGGACAGTAGCTAGCGCATTGGTTTGATAGTAGCATAGTTGGGATGGACAGTAGCTAGCGCATTGGTTTGATAGTGGCATAGTTGGGATAGACAGTAGCTAGCGCATTGGTTTGATAGTGGCATAGTTGGGATGGACAGTAGCTAGCGCATTGGTTTGATAGTAGCATAGTTGGGATGGACAGTATCTAGCACATTGGTTTGATAGCATCATAGTTGGGATGGACAGTAGCTAGCGCATTGGTTTGATAGTAGCATAGTTGGGATTGACAGTAGCTAGCGCATTGGTTTGATAGTAGCATAGTTGGGGTGGACTCTAGCTAGCGCATTGGTTTGATAGTAGCATAGTTGGGATGGACAGTAGCTAGCGCATTGGTTTGATAGTAGCATAGTTGGGATGGACAGTAGCTAGCACATTGGTTTGATGGATGGACAGTAGCTAGCACATTGGTTTGATAGTAGCATAGTTGGGATGGACAGTAGCTAGCGCATTGGTTTGATAGTAGCATAGTTGGGATGGACTGTAGCTAGCGCATTGGTTTGATAGTAGCATAGTTGGGATGGACAGTAGCTAGCACATTGGTTTGATAGCATAGTTGGGATTGACAGTAGCTAGCACATTGGTTTGATAGTAGCATAGTTGGGATGGACAGTAGCTCGAACATTGGTTTGATAGTAGCATAGTTGGGATGGACAGTAGCTAGCACATTGGTTTGATGGATGGACAGTAGCTAGCACATTGGTTTGATAGTAGCATAGTTGGGATGGACAGTAGCTAGCACATTGGTTTGATAGTAGCATAGTTGGGATGGACAGTAGCTAGCACATTGGTTTGATGGATGGACAGTAGCTAGCGCATTGGTTTGATAGTAGCATAGTTGGGATGGACAGTAGCTAGCGCATTGGTTTGATAGCATAGTTGGGATGGACAGTAGCTAGCACATTGGTTTGATAGTAGCATAGTTGGGATGGACAGTAGCTAGCGCATTGGTTTGATAGCATAGCTGGGATGGACAGTAGCTAGCACATTGGTTTGATAGCAGCATAGTTGGGATGGACAGTAGCTAGCACATTGGTTTGATAGTAGCATAGTTGGGATTGACAGTAGCTAGCACATTGGTTTGATAGTAGCATAGTTGGGATGGACAGTAGCTAGCGCATTGGTTTGACAGTAGCATAGTTGGGATGGACAGTAGCTAGCGCATTGGTTTGATAGTGGCATAGTTGGGATAGACAGTAGCTAGCGCATTGGTTTGATAGTGGCACAGTTGGGATGGACAGTAGCTGGCGCATTGGTTTGATAGCATAGTTGGGATGGACAGTAGCTAGCACATTGGTTTGATAGCATAGTTGGGATGGACAGTAGCTAGCACATTGGTTTGATAGCAGCATAGTTGGGATGGACAGTAGCTAGCACATTGGTTTGATAGTAGCATAGTTGGGATGGACAGTAGCTAGCACATTGGTTTGATAACAGCATAGTTGGGATGGACAGTAGCTAGCACATTGGTTTGATAGTAGCATAGTTGGGATTGACAGTAGCTAGCACATTGGTTTGATAGTAGCAAAGTTGGGATGGACAGTAGCTAGCACATTGGTTTGATAGCAGCATAGTTGGGATGGACAGTAGCTAGCACATTGGTTTGATAGTAGCATAGTTGGGATGGACAGTAGCTAGCGCATTGGTTTGATAGTAGCATAGTTGGGATGGACAGTAGCTAGCGCATTGGTTTGATAGCATAGTTGGGATGGACAGTAGCTAGCACATTGGTTTGATAGCAGCATAGTTGGGATGGACAGTAGCTAGCACATTGGTTTGATGGATGGACAGTAGCTAGCACATTGGTTTGATAGTAGCATAGTTGGGATGGACAGTAGCTAGCGCATTGGTTTGATAGTAGCATAGTTGGGATGGACAGTAGCTAGCGCATTGGTTTGATAGTAGCATAGTTGGGATGGACAGTAGCTATTACATTGGTTTGATATCATAGTTGGGATGGACAATAGCTAGCGCATTGGTTTGATAGTAGCATAGTTGGGATGGACTGTAGCTAGCGCATTGGTTTGATAGTAGCATAGTTGGGATGGACAGTAGCTAGCGCATTGGTTTGATAGTAGCATAGTTGGGATGGACAGTAGCTATTACATTGGTTAGATAGCATAGTTGGGATGGACAGTAGCTAGCACATTGGTTTGATTGCATCATAGTTGGGATGGACAATAGCTAGCGCATTGGTTTGATAGTAGCATAGTTGGGATGGACTGTAGCTATTGCATTGGTTTGATAGTAGCATAGTTGGGATGGACAGTAGCTATTACATTGGTTTGATAGCATAGTTGGGATGGACAGTAGCTAGCGCATTGGTTTGACAGTAGCATAGTTGGGATGGACAGTAGCTAGCGCATTGGTTTGATAGTGGCATAGTTGGGATAGACAGTAGCTAGCGCATTGTTTTGATAGTGGCATAGTTGGGATGGACAGTAGCTAGCGCATTGGTTTGATAGTAGCATAGTTGGGATGGACAATAGCTATTACATTGGTTTGATAGCATCATAGTTGGGATGGACAGTAGCTAGCGCATTGGTTTGATAGTAGCATAGTTGGGATGGACAGTAGCTAGCGCATTGGTTTGATAGTGGCATAGTTGGGATAGACAGTAGCTAGCGCATTGGTTTGATAGTGGCATAGTTGGGATGGACAGTAGCTAGCGCATTGGTTTGATAGTAGCATAGTTGGGATGGACAGTAGCTAGCACATTGGTTTGATAGCATCATAGTTGGGATGGACAGTAGCTAGCGCATTGGTTTGATAGTAGCATAGTTGGGATTGACAGTAGCTAGCGCATTGGTTTGATAGTAGCATAGTTGGGGTGGACTCTAGCTAGCACATTGGTTTGATAGTAGCATAGTTGGGATGGACAGTAGCTAGCGCATTGGTTTGATAGTAGCATAGTTGGGATGGACAGTAGCTAGCACATTGGTTTGATGGATGGACAGTAGCTAGCACATTGGTTTGATAGTAGCATAGTTGGGATGGACAGTAGCTAGCGCATTGGTTTGATAGTAGCATAGTTGGGATGGACTGTAGCTAGCGCATTGGTTTGATAGTAGCATAGTTGGGATGGACAGTAGCTAGCGCATTGGTTTGATAGTAGCATAGTTGGGATGGACAGTAGCTAGCGCATTGGTTTGATAGTAGCATAGTTGGGATGGACAGTAGCTAGCACATTGGTTTGATAGCATAGTTGGGATTGACAGTAGCTAGCACATTGGTTTGATAGTAGCATAGTTGGGATGGACAGTAGCTAGCACATTGGTTTGATAGTAGCATAGTTGGGATGGACAGTAGCTAGCACATTGGTTTGATGGATGGACAGTAGCTAGCACATTGGTTTGATAGTAGCATAGTTGGGATGGACAGTAGCTAGCACATTGGTTTGATAGTAGCATAGTTGGGATGGACAGTAGCTAGCACATTGGTTTGATGGATGGACAGTAGCTAGCGCATTGGTTTGATAGTAGCATAGTTGGGATGGACAGTAGCTAGCGCATTGGTTTGATAGCATAGTTGGGATGGACAGTAGCTAGCACATTGGTTTGATAGTAGCATAGTTGGGATGGACAGTAGCTAGCGCATTGGTTTGATAGCATAGCTGGGATGGACAGTAGCTAGCACATTGGTTTGATAGCAGCATAGTTGGGATGGACAGTAGCTAGCACATTGGTTTGATAGTAGCATAGTTGGGATTGACAGTAGCTAGCACATTGGTTTGATAGTAGCATAGTTGGGATGGACAGTAGCTAGCGCATTGGTTTGACAGTAGCATAGTTGGGATGGACAGTAGCTAGCGCATTGGTTTGATAGTGGCATAGTTGGGATAGACAGTAGCTAGCGCATTGGTTTGATAGTGGCACAGTTGGGATGGACAGTAGCTGGCGCATTGGTTTGATAGCATAGTTGGGATGGACAGTAGCTAGCACATTGGTTTGATAGCATAGTTGGGATGGACAGTAGCTAGCACATTGGTTTGATAGCAGCATAGTTGGGATGGACAGTAGCTAGCACATTGGTTTGATAGTAGCATAGTTGGGATGGACAGTAGCTAGCGCATTGGTTTGATAGCATAGCTGGGATGGACAGTAGCTAGCACATTGGTTTGATAGCAGCATAGTTGGGATGGACAGTAGCTAGCACATTGGTTTGATAGTAGCATAGTTGGGATGGACAGTAGCTAGCGCATTGGTTTGATAGTAGCATAGTTGGGATGGACAGTAGCTAGCGCATTGGTTTGATAGCATAGTTGGGATGGACAGTAGCTAGCACATTGGTTTGATAGCAGCATAGTTGGGATGGACAGTAGCTAGCACATTGGTTTGATGGATGGACAGTAGCTAGCACATTGGTTTGATAGTAGCATAGTTGGGATGGACAGTAGCTAGCGCATTGGTTTGATAGTAGCATAGTTGGGATGGACAGTAGCTAGCGCATTGGTTTGATAGTAGCATAGTTGGGATGGACAGTAGCTATTACATTGGTTTGATATCATAGTTGGGATGGACAATAGCTAGCGCATTGGTTTGATAGTAGCATAGTTGGGATGGACTGTAGCTAGCGCATTGGTTTGATAGTAGCATAGTTGGGATGGACAGTAGCTAGCGCATTGGTTTGATAGTAGCATAGTTGGGATGGACAGTAGCTATTACATTGGTTAGATAGCATAGTTGGGATGGACAGTAGCTAGCACATTGGTTTGATTGCATCATAGTTGGGATGGACAATAGCTAGCGCATTGGTTTGATAGTAGCATAGTTGGGATGGACTGTAGCTATTGCATTGGTTTGATAGTAGCATAGTTGGGATGGACAGTAGCTATTACATTGGTTTGATAGCATAGTTGGGATGGACAGTAGCTAGCGCATTGGTTTGACAGTAGCATAGTTGGGATGGACAGTAGCTAGCGCATTGGTTTGATAGTGGCATAGTTGGGATAGACAGTAGCTAGCGCATTGTTTTGATAGTGGCATAGTTGGGATGGACAGTAGCTAGCGCATTGGTTTGATAGTAGCATAGTTGGGATGGACAATAGCTATTACATTGGTTTGATAGCATCATAGTTGGGATGGACAGTAGCTAGCGCATTGGTTTGATAGTAGCATAGTTGGGATGGACAGTAGCTAGCGCATTGGTTTGATAGTGGCATAGTTGGGATAGACAGTAGCTAGCGCATTGGTTTGATAGTGGCATAGTTGGGATGGACAGTAGCTAGCGCATTGGTTTGATAGTAGCATAGTTGGGATGGACAGTAGCTAGCACATTGGTTTGATAGCATCATAGTTGGGATGGACAGTAGCTAGCGCATTGGTTTGATAGTAGCATAGTTGGGATTGACAGTAGCTAGCGCATTGGTTTGATAGTAGCATAGTTGGGGTGGACTCTAGCTAGCACATTGGTTTGATAGTAGCATAGTTGGGATGGACAGTAGCTAGCGCATTGGTTTGATAGTAGCATAGTTGGGATGGACAGTAGCTAGCACATTGGTTTGATGGATGGACAGTAGCTAGCACATTGGTTTGATAGTAGCATAGTTGGGATGGACAGTAGCTAGCGCATTGGTTTGATAGTAGCATAGTTGGGATGGACTGTAGCTAGCGCATTGGTTTGATAGTAGCATAGTTGGGATGGACAGTAGCTAGCGCATTGGTTTGATAGTAGCATAGTTGGGATGGACAGTAGCTAGCGCATTGGTTTGATAGTAGCATAGTTGGGATGGACAGTAGCTAGCACATTGGTTTGATAGCATAGTTGGGATTGACAGTAGCTAGCACATTGGTTTGATAGTAGCATAGTTGGGATGGACAGTAGCTAGCACATTGGTTTGATAGTAGCATAGTTGGGATGGACAGTAGCTAGCACATTGGTTTGATGGATGGACAGTAGCTAGCACATTGGTTTGATAGTAGCATAGTTGGGATGGACAGTAGCTAGCACATTGGTTTGATAGTAGCATAGTTGGGATGGACAGTAGCTAGCACATTGGTTTGATGGATGGACAGTAGCTAGCGCATTGGTTTGATAGTAGCATAGTTGGGATGGACAGTAGCTAGCGCATTGGTTTGATTGCATAGTTGGGATGGACAGTAGCTAGCACATTGGTTTGATAGTAGCATAGTTGGGATGGACAGTAGCTAGCGCATTGGTTTGATAGCATAGCTGGGATGGACAGTAGCTAGCACATTGGTTTGATAGCAGCATAGTTGGGATGGACAGTAGCTAGCACATTGGTTTGATAGTAGCATAGTTGGGATTGACAGTAGCTAGCACATTGGTTTGATAGTAGCATAGTTGGGATGGACAGTAGCTAGCGCATTGGTTTGACAGTAGCATAGTTGGGATGGACAGTAGCTAGCGCATTGGTTTGATAGTGGCATAGTTGGGATAGACAGTAGCTAGCGCATTGGTTTGATAGTGGCACAGTTGGGATGGACAGTAGCTGGCGCATTGGTTTGATAGCATAGTTGGGATGGACAGTAGCTAGCACATTGGTTTGATAGCATAGTTGGGATGGACAGTAGCTAGCACATTGGTTTGATAGCAGCATAGTTGGGATGGACAGTAGCTAGCACATTGGTTTGATAGTAGCATAGTTGGGATGGACAGTAGCTAGCGCATTGGTTTGATAGCATAGCTGGGATGGACAGTAGCTAGCACATTGGTTTGATAGCAGCATAGTTGGGATGGACAGTAGCTAGCACATTGGTTTGATAGTAGCATAGTTGGGATTGACAGTAGCTAGCACATTGGTTTGATAGTAGCATAGTTGGGATGGACAGTAGCTAGCGCATTGGTTTGACAGTAGCATAGTTGGGATGGACAGTAGCTAGCGCATTGGTTTGATAGTGGCATAGTTGGGATAGACAGTAGCTAGCGCATTGGTTTGATAGTGGCACAGTTGGGATGGACAGTAGCTGGCGCATTGGTTTGATAGCATAGTTGGGATGGACAGTAGCTAGCACATTGGTTTGATAGCATAGTTGGGATGGACAGTAGCTAGCACATTGGTTTGATAGCAGCATAGTTGGGATGGACAGTAGCTAGCACATTGGTTTGATAGTAGCATAGTTGGGATGGACAGTAGCTAGCACATTGGTTTGATAGCAGCATAGTTGGGATGGACAGTAGCTAGCACATTGGTTTGATAGTAGCATAGTTGGGATTGACAGTAGCTAGCACATTGGTTTGATAGTAGCAAAGTTGGGATGGACAGTAGCTAGCACATTGGTTTGATAGCAGCATAGTTGGGATGGACAGTAGCTAGCACATTGGTTTGATAGTAGCATAGTTGGGATGGACAGTAGCTAGCGCATTGGTTTGATAGTAGCATAGTTGGGATGGACAGTAGCTAGCGCATTGGTTTGATAGCATAGTTGGGATGGACAGTAGCTAGCACATTGGTTTGATAGCAGCATAGTTGGGATGGACAGTAGCTAGCACATTGGTTTGATGGATGGACAGTAGCTAGCACATTGGTTTGATAGTAGCATAGTTGGGATGGACAGTAGCTAGCACATTGGTTTGATAGTAGCATAGTTGGGATGGACAGTAGCTAGCGCATTGGTTTGATAGTAGCATAGTTGGGATGGACAGTAGCTATTACATTGGTTTGATATCATAGTTGGGATGGACAATAGCTAGCGCATTGGTTTGATAGTAGCATAGTTGGGATGGACTGTAGCTAGCGCATTGGTTTGATAGTAGCATAGTTGGGATAGACAGTAGCTAGCGCATTGGTTTGATAGTAGCATAGTTGGGATGGACAGTAGCTATTACATTGGTTAGATAGCATAGTTGGGATGGACAGTAGCTAGCACATTGGTTTGATAGCATCATAGTTGGGATGGACAATAGCTAGCGCATTGGTTTGATAGTAGCATAGTTGGGATGGACTGTAGCTAGCGCATTGGTTTGATAGTAGCATAGTTGGGATGGACAGTAGCTATTACATTCGTTTGATAGCATAGTTGGGATGGACAGTAGCTAGCGCATTGGTTTGACAGTAGCATAGTTGGGATGGACAGTAGCTAGCGCATTGGTTTGATAGTGGCATAGTTGGGATAGACAGTAGCTAGCGCATTGTTTTGATAGTGGCATAGTTGGGATGGACAGTAGCTAGCGCATTGGTTTGATAGTAGCATAGTTGGGATGGACAATAGCTATTACATTGGTTTGATAGCATCATAGTTGGGATGGACAGTAGCTAGCGCATTGGTTTGATAGTAGCATAGTTGGGATGGACAGTAGCTAGCGCATTGGTTTGATAGTGGCATAGTTGGGATAGACAGTAGCTAGCGCATTGGTTTGATAGTGGCATAGTTGGGATGGACAGTAGCTAGCGCATTGGTTTGATAGTAGCATAGTTGGGATGGACAGTAGCTAGCACATTGGTTTGATAGCATCATAGTTGGGATGGACAGTAGCTAGCGCATTGGTTTGATAGTAACATAGTTGGGATTGACAGTAGCTAGCGCATTGGTTTGATAGTAGCATAGTTGGGGTGGACTCTAGCTAGCACATTGGTTTGATAGTAGCATAGTTGGGATGGACAGTAGCTAGCGCATTGGTTTGATAGTAGCATAGTTGGGATGGACAGTAGCAATACATTGGTTTGATGGATGGACAGTAGCTAGCACATTGGTTTGATAGTAGCATAGTTGGGATGGACAGTAGCTAGCGCATTGGTTTGATAGTAGCATAGTTGGGATGGACTGTAGCTAGCGCATTGGTTTGATAGTAGCATAGTTGGGATGGACAGTAGCTAGCGCATTGGTTTGATAGTAGCATAGTTGGGATGGACAGTAGCTAGCGCATTGGTTTGATAGTAGCATAGTTGGGATGGACAGTAGCTAGCACATTGGTTTGATAGCATAGTTGGGATTGACAGTAGCTAGCACATTGGTTTGATAGTAGCATAGTTGGGATGGACAGTAGCTAGCACATTGGTTTGATAGTAGCATAGTTGGGATGGACAGTAGCTAGCACATTGGTTTGATGGATGGACAGTAGCTAGCACATTGGTTTGATAGTAGCATAGTTGGGATGGACAGTAGCTAGCACATTGGTTTGATAGTAGCATAGTTGGGATGGACAGTAGCTAGCACATTGGTTTGATGGATGGACAGTAGCTAGCGTATTGGTTTGATAGTAGCATAGTTGGGATGGACAGTAGCTAGCGCATTGGTTTGATAGCATAGTTGGGATGGACAGTAGCTAGCACATTGGTTTGATAGCAGCATAGTTGGGATGGACAGTAGCTAGCACATTGGTTTGATAGTAGCATAGTTGGGATTGACAGTAGCTAGCACATTGGTTTGATAGTAGCATAGTTGGGATGGACAGTAGCTAGCGCATTGGTTTGACAGTAGCATAGTTGGGATGGACAGTAGCTAGCGCATTGGTTTGATAGTGGCATAGTTGGGATAGACAGTAGCTAGCGCATTGGTTTGATAGTGGCACAGTTGGGATGGACAGTAGCTGGCGCATTGGTTTGATAGCATAGTTGGGATGGACAGTAGCTAGCACATTGGTTTGATAGCATAGTTGGGATGGACAGTAGCTAGCACATTGGTTTGATAGCAGCATAGTTGGGATGGACAGTAGCTAGCACATTGGTTTGATAGTAGCATAGTTGGGATGGACAGTAGCTAGCGCATTGGTTTGATAGCATAGCTGGGATGGACAGTAGCTAGCACATTGGTTTGATAGCAGCATAGTTGGGATGGACAGTAGCTAGCACATTGGTTTGATAGTAGCATAGTTGGGATTGACAGTAGCTAGCACATTGGTTTGATAGTAGCATAGTTGGGATGGACAGTAGCTAGCGCATTGGTTTGACAGTAGCATAGTTGGGATTGACAGTAGCTAGCGCATTGGTTTGATAGTGGCATAGTTGGGATAGACAGTAGCTAGCGCATTGGTTTGATAGTGGCACAGTTGGGATGGACAGTAGCTGGCGCATTGGTTTGATAGCATAGTTGGGATGGACAGTAGCTAGCACATTGGTTTGATAGCATAGTTGGGATGGACAGTAGCTAGCACATTGGTTTGATAGCAGCATAGTTGGGATGGACAGTAGCTAGCACATTGGTTTGATAGTAGCATAGTTGGGATGGACAGTAGCTAGCACATTGGTTTGATAGTAGCATAGTTGGGATGGACAGTAGCTAGCACATTGGTTTGATGGATGGACAGTAGCTAGCGCATTGGTTTGATAGTAGCATAGTTGGGATGGACAGTAGCTAGCGCATTGGTTTGATAGCATAGTTGGGATGGACAGTAGCTAGCACATTGGTTTGATAGTAGCATAGTTGGGATGGACAGTAGCTAGCGCATTGGTTTGATAGCATAGCTGGGATGGACAGTAGCTAGCACATTGGTTTGATAGCAGCATAGTTGGGATGGACAGTAGCTAGCACATTGGTTTGATAGTAGCATAGTTGGGATTGACAGTAGCTAGCGCATTGGTTTGATAGCATAGTTGGGATGGACAGTAGCTAGCACATTGGTTTGATAGCAGCATAGTTGGGATGGACAGTAGCTAGCACATTGGTTTGATGGATGGACAGTAGCTAGCACATTGGTTTGATAGTAGCATAGTTGGGATGGACAGTAGCTAGCACATTGGTTTGATAGTAGCATAGTTGGGATGGACAGTAGCTAGCGCATTGGTTTGATAGTAGCATAGTTGGGATGGACAGTAGCTATTACATTGGTTTGATATCATAGTTGGGATGGACAATAGCTAGCGCATTGGTTTGATAGTAGCATAGTTGGGATGGACTGTAGCTAGCGCATTGGTTTGATAGTAGCATAGTTGGGATAGACAGTAGCTAGCGCATTGGTTTGATAGTAGCATAGTTGGGATGGACAGTAGCTATTACATTGGTTAGATAGCATAGTTGGGATGGACAGTAGCTAGCACATTGGTTTGATAGCATCATAGTTGGGATGGACAATAGCTAGCGCATTGGTTTGATAGTAGCATAGTTGGGATGGACTGTAGCTAGCGCATTGGTTTGATAGTAGCATAGTTGGGATGGACAGTAGCTATTACATTCGTTTGATAGCATAGTTGGGATGGACAGTAGCTAGCGCATTGGTTTGACAGTAGCATAGTTGGGATGGACAGTAGCTAGCGCATTGGTTTGATAGTGGCATAGTTGGGATAGACAGTAGCTAGCGCATTGTTTTGATAGTGGCATAGTTGGGATGGACAGTAGCTAGCGCATTGGTTTGATAGTAGCATAGTTGGGATGGACAATAGCTATTACATTGGTTTGATAGCATCATAGTTGGGATGGACAGTAGCTAGCGCATTGGTTTGATAGTAGCATAGTTGGGATGGACAGTAGCTAGCGCATTGGTTTGATAGTGGCATAGTTGGGATAGACAGTAGCTAGCGCATTGGTTTGATAGTGGCATAGTTGGGATGGACAGTAGCTAGCGCATTGGTTTGATAGTAGCATAGTTGGGATGGACAGTAGCTAGCACATTGGTTTGATAGCATCATAGTTGGGATGGACAGTAGCTAGCGCATTGGTTTGATAGTAACATAGTTGGGATTGACAGTAGCTAGCGCATTGGTTTGATAGTAGCATAGTTGGGGTGGACTCTAGCTAGCACATTGGTTTGATAGTAGCATAGTTGGGATGGACAGTAGCTAGCGCATTGGTTTGATAGTAGCATAGTTGGGATGGACAGTAGCAATACATTGGTTTGATGGATGGACAGTAGCTAGCACATTGGTTTGATAGTAGCATAGTTGGGATGGACAGTAGCTAGCGCATTGGTTTGATAGTAGCATAGTTGGGATGGACTGTAGCTAGCGCATTGGTTTGATAGTAGCATAGTTGGGATGGACAGTAGCTAGCGCATTGGTTTGATAGTAGCATAGTTGGGATGGACAGTAGCTAGCGCATTGGTTTGATAGTAGCATAGTTGGGATGGACAGTAGCTAGCACATTGGTTTGATAGCATAGTTGGGATTGACAGTAGCTAGCACATTGGTTTGATAGTAGCATAGTTGGGATGGACAGTAGCTAGCACATTGGTTTGATAGTAGCATAGTTGGGATGGACAGTAGCTAGCACATTGGTTTGATGGATGGACAGTAGCTAGCACATTGGTTTGATAGTAGCATAGTTGGGATGGACAGTAGCTAGCACATTGGTTTGATAGTAGCATAGTTGGGATGGACAGTAGCTAGCACATTGGTTTGATGGATGGACAGTAGCTAGCGTATTGGTTTGATAGTAGCATAGTTGGGATGGACAGTAGCTAGCGCATTGGTTTGATAGCATAGTTGGGATGGACAGTAGCTAGCACATTGGTTTGATAGCAGCATAGTTGGGATGGACAGTAGCTAGCACATTGGTTTGATAGTAGCATAGTTGGGATTGACAGTAGCTAGCACATTGGTTTGATAGTAGCATAGTTGGGATGGACAGTAGCTAGCGCATTGGTTTGACAGTAGCATAGTTGGGATGGACAGTAGCTAGCGCATTGGTTTGATAGTGGCATAGTTGGGATAGACAGTAGCTAGCGCATTGGTTTGATAGTGGCACAGTTGGGATGGACAGTAGCTGGCGCATTGGTTTGATAGCATAGTTGGGATGGACAGTAGCTAGCACATTGGTTTGATAGCATAGTTGGGATGGACAGTAGCTAGCACATTGGTTTGATAGCAGCATAGTTGGGATGGACAGTAGCTAGCACATTGGTTTGATAGTAGCATAGTTGGGATGGACAGTAGCTAGCGCATTGGTTTGATAGCATAGCTGGGATGGACAGTAGCTAGCACATTGGTTTGATAGCAGCATAGTTGGGATGGACAGTAGCTAGCACATTGGTTTGATAGTAGCATAGTTGGGATTGACAGTAGCTAGCACATTGGTTTGATAGTAGCATAGTTGGGATGGACAGTAGCTAGCGCATTGGTTTGACAGTAGCATAGTTGGGATTGACAGTAGCTAGCGCATTGGTTTGATAGTGGCATAGTTGGGATAGACAGTAGCTAGCGCATTGGTTTGATAGTGGCACAGTTGGGATGGACAGTAGCTGGCGCATTGGTTTGATAGCATAGTTGGGATGGACAGTAGCTAGCACATTGGTTTGATAGCATAGTTGGGATGGACAGTAGCTAGCACATTGGTTTGATAGCAGCATAGTTGGGATGGACAGTAGCTAGCACATTGGTTTGATAGTAGCATAGTTGGGATGGACAGTAGCTAGCACATTGGTTTGATAGTAGCATAGTTGGGATGGACAGTAGCTAGCACATTGGTTTGATGGATGGACAGTAGCTAGCGCATTGGTTTGATAGTAGCATAGTTGGGATGGACAGTAGCTAGCGCATTGGTTTGATAGCATAGTTGGGATGGACAGTAGCTAGCACATTGGTTTGATAGTAGCATAGTTGGGATGGACAGTAGCTAGCGCATTGGTTTGATAGCATAGCTGGGATGGACAGTAGCTAGCACATTGGTTTGATAGCAGCATAGTTGGGATGGACAGTAGCTAGCACATTGGTTTGATAGTAGCATAGTTGGGATTGACAGTAGCTAGCACATTGGTTTGATAGTAGCATAGTTGGGATGGACAGTAGCTAGCGCATTGGTTTGACAGTAGCATAGTTGGGATGGACAGTAGCTAGCGCATTGGTTTGATAGTGGCATAGTTGGGATAGACAGTAGCTAGCGCATTGGTTTGATAGTGGCACAGTTGGGATGGACAGTAGCTGGCGCATTGGTTTGATAGCATAGTTGGGATGGACAGTAGCTAGCACATTGGTTTGATAGCATAGTTGGGATGGACAGTAGCTAGCACATTGGTTTGATAGCAGCATAGTTGGGATGGACAGTAGCTAGCACATTGGTTTGATAGTAGCATAGTTGGGATGGACAGTAGCTAGCACATTGGTTTGATAGCAGCATAGTTGGGATGGACAGTAGCTAGCACATTGGTTTGATAGTAGCATAGTTGGGATGGACAGTAGCTAGCACATTGGTTTGATAGTAGCAAAGTTGGGATGGACAGTAGCTAGCACATTGGTTTGATAGCAGCATAGTTGGGATGGACAGTAGCTAGCACATTGGTTTGATAGTAGCATAGTTGGGATGGACAGTAGCTAGCGCATTGGTTTGATAGTAGCATAGTTGGGATGGACAGTAGCTAGCGCATTGGTTTGATAGCATAGTTGGGATGGACAGTAGCTAGCACATTGGTTTGATAGCAGCATAGTTGGGATGGACAGTAGCTAGCACATTGGTTTGATGGATGGACAGTAGCTAGCACATTGGTTTGATAGTAGCATAGTTGGGATGGACAGTAGCTAGCGCATTGGTTTGATAGTAGCATAGTTGGGATGGACAGTAGCTAGCGCATTGGTTTGATAGTAGCATAGTTGGGATGGACAGTAGCTATTACATTGGTTTGATATCATAGTTGGGATGGACAATAGCTAGCGCATTGGTTTGATAGTAGCATAGTTGGGATGGACTGTAGCTAGCGCATTGGTTTGATAGTAGCATAGTTGGGATGGACAGTAGCTAGCGCATTGGTTTGATAGTAGCATAGTTGGGATGGACAGTAGCTATTACATTGGTTAGATAGCATAGTTGGGATGGACAGTAGCTAGCACATTGGTTTGATAGCATCATAGTTGGGATGGACAGTAGCTAGCACATTGGTTTGATAGTAGCATAGTTGGGATTGACAGTAGCTAGCACATTGGTTTGATAGTAGCATAGTTGGGATGGACAGTAGCTAGCGCATTGGTTTGACAGTAGCATAGTTGGGATGGACAGTAGCTAGCGCATTGGTTTGATAGTGGCATAGTTGGGATAGACAGTAGCTAGCGCATTGGTTTGATAGTGGCATAGTTGGGATGGACAGTAGCTAGCGCATTGGTTTGATAGTAGCATAGTTGGGATTGACAGTAGCTAGCGCATTGGTTTGATAGTAGCATAGTTGGGGTGGACTCTAGCTAGCGCATTGGTTTGATAGTAGCATAGTTGGGATGGACAGTAGCTAGCGCATTGGTTTGATAGTAGCATAGTTGGGATGGACAGTAGCTAGCACATTGGTTTGATGGATGGACAGTAGCTAGCACATTGGTTTGATAGTAGCATAGTTGGGATGGACAGTAGCTAGCGCATTGGTTTGATAGTAGCATAGTTGGGATGGACTGTAGCTAGCGCATTGGTTTGATAGTAGCATAGTTGGGATGGACAGTAGCTAGCGCATTGGTTTGATAGTAGCATAGTTGGGATGGACAGTAGCTAGCGCATTGGTTTGATAGTAGCATAGTTGGGATGGACAGTAGCTAGCACATTGGTTTGATAGCATAGTTGGGATTGACAGTAGCTAGCACATTGGTTTGATAGTAGCATAGTTGGGATGGACAGTAGCTAGCACATTGGTTTGATAGTAGCATAGTTGGGATGGACAGTAGCTAGCACATTGGTTTGATGGATGGACAGTAGCTAGCACATTGGTTTGATAGTAGCATAGTTGGGATGGACAGTAGCTAGCACATTGGTTTGATAGTAGCATAGTTGGGATGGACAGTAGCTAGCACATTGGTTTGATGGATGGACAGTAGCTAGCACATTGGTTTGATAGCATCATAGTTGGGATGGACAGTAGCTAGCGCATTGGTTTGATAGTAGCATAGTTGGGATTGACAGTAGCTAGCGCATTGGTTTGATAGTAGCATAGTTGGGGTGGACTCTAGCTAGCGCATTGGTTTGATAGTAGCATAGTTGGGATGGACAGTAGCTAGCGCATTGGTTTGATAGTAGCATAGTTGGGATGGACAGTAGCTAGCACATTGGTTTGATGGATGGACAGTAGCTAGCACATTGGTTTGATAGTAGCATAGTTGGGATGGACAGTAGCTAGCGCATTGGTTTGATAGTAGCATAGTTGGGATGGACTGTAGCTAGCGCATTGGTTTGATAGTAGCATAGTTGGGATGGACAGTAGCTAGCGCATTGGTTTGATAGTAGCATAGTTGGGATGGACAGTAGCTAGCGCATTGGTTTGATAGTAGCATAGTTGGGATGGACAGTAGCTAGCACATTGGTTTGATAGCATAGTTGGGATTGACAGTAGCTAGCACATTGGTTTGATAGTAGCATAGTTGGGATGGACAGTAGCTAGCACATTGGTTTGATAGTAGCATAGTTGGGATGGACAGTAGCTAGCACATTGGTTTGATGGATGGACAGTAGCTAGCACATTGGTTTGATAGTAGCATAGTTGGGATGGACAGTAGCTAGCACATAGGTTTGATAGTAGCATAGTTGGGATGGACAGTAGCTAGCACATTGGTTTGATGGATGGACAGTAGCTAGCGCATTGGTTTGATAGTAGCATAGTTGGGATGGACAGTAGCTAGCGCATTGGTTTGATAGCATAGTTGGGATGGACAGTAGCTAGCACATTGGTTTGATAGTAGCATAGTTGGGATGGACAGTAGCTAGCGCATTGGTTTGATAGCATAGCTGGGATGGACAGTAGCTAGCACATTGGTTTGATAGCAGCATAGTTGGGATGGACAGTAGCTAGCACATTGGTTTGATAGTAGCATAGTTGGGATTGACAGTAGCTAGCACATTGGTTTGATAGTAGCATAGTTGGGATGGACAGTAGCTAGCGCATTGGTTTGACAGTAGCATAGTTGGGATGGACAGTAGCTAGCGCATTGGTTTGATAGTGGCATAGTTGGGATAGACAGTAGCTAGCGCATTGGTTTGATAGTGGCACAGTTGGGATGGACAGTAGCTGGCGCATTGGTTTGATAGCATAGTTGGGATGGACAGTAGCTAGCACATTGGTTTGATAGCATAGTTGGGATGGACAGTAGCTAGCACATTGGTTTGATAGCAGCATAGTTGGGATGGACAGTAGCTAGCACATTGGTTTGATAGTAGCATAGTTGGGATGGACAGTAGCTAGCACATTGGTTTGATAGCAGCATAGTTGGGATGGACAGTAGCTAGCACATTGGTTTGATAGTAGCATAGTTGGGATTGACAGTAGCTAGCACATTGGTTTGATAGTAGCAAAGTTGGGATGGACAGTAGCTAGCACATTGGTTTGATAGCAGCATAGTTGGGATGGACAGTAGCTAGCACATTGGTTTGATAGTAGCATAGTTGGGATGGACAGTAGCTAGCGCATTGGTTTGATAGTAGCATAGTTGGGATGGACAGTAGCTAGCGCATTGGTTTGATAGCATAGTTGGGATGGACAGTAGCTAGCACATTGGTTTGATAGCAGCATAGTTGGGATGGACAGTAGCTAGCACATTGGTTTGATGGATGGACAGTAGCTAGCACATTGGTTTGATAGTAGCATAGTTGGGATGGACAGTAGCTAGCGCATTGGTTTGATAGTAGCATAGTTGGGATGGACAGTAGCTAGCGCATTGGTTTGATAGTAGCATAGTTGGGATGGACAGTAGCTATTACATTGGTTAGATAGCATAGTTGGGATGGACAGTAGCTAGCACATTGGTTTGATAGCATCATAGTTGGGATGGACAATAGCTAGCGCATTGGTTTGATAGTAGCATAGTTGGGATGGACTGTAGCTAGCGCATTGGTTTGATAGTAGCATAGTTGGGATGGACAGTAGCTATTACATTGGTTTGATAGCATAGTTGGGATGGACAGTAGCTAGCGCATTGGTTTGACAGTAGCATAGTTGGGATGGACAGTAGCTAGCGCATTGGTTTGATAGTGGCATAGTTGGGATAGACAGTAGCTAGCGCATTGTTTTGATAGTGGCATAGTTGGGATGGACAGTAGCTAGCGCATTGGTTTGATAGTAGCATAGTTGGGATGGACAATAGCTATTACATTGGTTTGATAGCATCATAGTTGGGATGGACAGTAGCTAGCGCATTGGTTTGATAGTAGCATAGTTGGGATGGACAGTAGCTAGCGCATTGGTTTGATAGTGGCATAGTTGGGATAGACAGTAGCTAGCGCATTGGTTTGATAGTGGCATAGTTGGGATGGACAGTAGCTAGCGCATTGGTTTGATAGTAGCATAGTTGGGATAGACAGTAGCTAGCACATTGGTTTGATAGCATCATAGTTGGGATGGACAGTAGCTAGCGCATTGGTTTGATAGTAGCATAGTTGGGATTGACAGTAGCTAGCGCATTGGTTTGATAGTAGCATAGTTGGGGTGGACTCTAGCTAGCGCATTGGTTTGATAGTAGCATAGTTGGGATGGACAGTAGCTAGCGCATTGGTTTGATAGTAGCATAGTTGGGATGGACAGTAGCTAGCACATTGGTTTGATGGATGGACAGTAGCTAGCACATTGGTTTGATAGTAGCATAGTTGGGATGGACAGTAGCTAGCGCATTGGTTTGATAGTAGCATAGTTGGGATGGACTGTAGCTAGCGCATTGGTTTGATAGTAGCATAGTTGGGATGGACAGTAGCTAGCACATTGGTTTGATAGCATAGTTGGGATTGACAGTAGCTAGCACATTGGTTTGATAGTAGCATAGTTGGGATGGACAGTAGCTAGAACATTGGTTTGATAGTAGCATAGTTGGGATGGACAGTAGCTAGCACATTGGTTTGATGGATGGACATTAGCTAGCACATTGGTTTGATAGTAGCATAGTTGGGATGGACAGTAGCTAGCACATTGGTTTGATAGTAGCATAGTTGGGATGGACAGTAGCTAGCACATTGGTTTGATGGATGGACAGTAGCTAGCGCATTGGTTTGATAGTAGCATAGTTGGGATGGACAGTAGCTAGCGCATTGGTTTGATAGCATAGTTGGGATGGACAGTAGCTAGCACATTGGTTTGATAGTAGCATAGTTGGGATGGACAGTAGCTAGCGCATTGGTTTGATAGCATAGCTGGGATGGACAGTAGCTAGCACATTGGTTTGATAGCAGCATAGTTGGGATGGACAGTAGCTAGCACATTGGTTTGATAGTAGCATAGTTGGGATTGACAGTAGCTAGCACATTGGTTTGATAGTAGCATAGTTGGGATGGACAGTAGCTAGCGCATTGGTTTGACAGTAGCATAGTTGGGATGGACAGTAGCTAGCGCATTGGTTTGATAGTGGCATAGTTGGGATAGACAGTAGCTAGCGCATTGGTTTGATAGTGGCACAGTTGGGATGGACAGTAGCTGGCGCATTGGTTTGATAGCATAGTTGGGATGGACAGTAGCTAGCACATTGGTTTGATAGCATAGTTGGGATGGACAGTAGCTAGCACATTGGTTTGATAGCAGCATAGTTGGGATGGACAGTAGCTAGCACATTGGTTTGATAGTAGCATAGTTGGGATGGACAGTAGCTAGCACATTGGTTTGATAGCAGCATAGTTGGGATGGACAGTAGCTAGCACATTGGTTTGATAGTAGCATAGTTGGGATTGACAGTAGCTAGCACATTGGTTTGATAGTAGCAAAGTTGGGATGGACAGTAGCTAGCACATTGGTTTGATAGCAGCATAGTTGGGATGGACAGTAGCTAGCACATTGGTTTGATAGTAGCATAGTTGGGATGGACAGTAGCTAGCGCATTGGTTTGATAGTAGCATAGTTGGGATGGACAGTAGCTAGCGCATTGGTTTGATAGCATAGTTGGGATGGACAGTAGCTAGCACATTGGTTTGATAGCAGCATAGTTGGGATGGACAGTAGCTAGCACATTGGTTTGATGGATGGACAGTAGCTAGCACATTGGTTTGATAGTAGCATAGTTGGGATGGACAGTAGCTAGCGCATTGGTTTGATAGTAGCATAGTTGGGATGGACAGTAGCTAGCGCATTGGTTTGATAGTAGCATAGTTGGGATGGACAGTAGCTATTACATTGGTTTGATATCATAGTTGGTATGGACAATAGCTAGCACATTGGTTTGATAGTAGCATAGTTGGGATGGACTGTAGCTAGCGCATTGGTTTGATAGTAGCATAGTTGGGATGGACAGTAGCTAGCGCATTGGTTTGATAGTAGCATAGTTGGGATGGACAGTAGCTATTACATTGGTTAGATAGCATAGTTGGGATGGACAGTAGCTAGCACATTGGTTTGATAGCATCATAGTTGGGATGGACAATAGCTAGCGCATTGGTTTGATAGTAGCATAGTTGGGATGGACTGTAGCTATTGCATTGGTTTGATAGTAGCATAGTTGGGATGGACAGTAGCTATTACATTGGTTTGATAGCATAGTTGGGATGGACAGTAGCTAGCGCATTGGTTTGACAGTAGCATAGTTGGGATGGACAGTAGCTAGCGCATTGGTTTGATAGTGGCATAGTTGGGATAGACAGTAGCTAGCGCATTGGTTTGATAGTGGCATAGTTGGGATGGACAGTAGCTTGCGCATTGGTTTGATAGTGGCATAGTTGGGATAGACAGTAGCTAGCGCATTGTTTTGATAGTGGCATAGTTGGGATGGACAGTAGCTAGCGCATTGGTTTGATAGTAGCATAGTTGGGATGGACAATAGCTATTACATTGGTTTGATAGCATCATAGTTGGGATGGACAGTAGCTAGCGCATTGGTTTGATAGTAGCATAGTTGGGATGGACAGTAGCTAGCGCATTGGTTTGATAGTGGCATAGTTGGGATAGACAGTAGCTAGCGCATTGGTTTGATAGTGGCATAGTTGGGATGGACAGTAGCTAGCGCATTGGTTTGATAGTAGCATAGTTGGGATGGACAGTAGCTAGCACATTGGTTTGATAGCATCATAGTTGGGATGGACAGTAGCTAGCGCATTGGTTTGATAGTAGCATAGTTGGGATTGACAGTAGCTAGCGCATTGGTTTGATAGTAGCATAGTTGGGGTGGACTCTAGCTAGCACATTGGTTTGATAGTAGCATAGTTGGGATGGACAGTAGCTAGCGCATTGGTTTGATAGTAGCATAGTTGGGATGGACAGTAGCTAGCACATTGGTTTGATGGATGGACAGTAGCTAGCACATTGGTTTGATAGTAGCATAGTTGGGATGGACAGTAGCTAGCGCATTGGTTTGATAGTAGCATAGTTGGGATGGACTGTAGCTAGCGCATTGGTTTGATAGTAGCATAGTTGGGATGGACAGTAGCTAGCGCATTGTTTTGATAGTAGCATAGTTGGGATGGACAGTAGCTAGCGCATTGGTTTGATAGTAGCATAGTTGGGATGGACAGTAGCTAGCACATTGGTTTGATAGCATAGTTGGGATTGACAGTAGCTAGCACATTGGTTTGATAGTAGCATAGTTGGGATGGACAGTAGCTAGCACATTGGTTTGATAGTAGCATAGTTGGGATGGACAGTAGCTAGCACATTGGTTTGATGGATGGACAGTAGCTAGCACATTGGTTTGATAGTAGCATAGTTGGGATGGACAGTAGCTAGCACATTGGTTTGATAGTAGCATAGTTGGGATGGACAGTAGCTAGCACATTGGTTTGATGGATGGACAGTAGCTAGCGCATTGGTTTGATAGTAGCATAGTTGGGATGGACAGTAGCTAGCGCATTGGTTTGATAGCATAGTTGGGATGGACAGTAGCTAGCACATTGGTTTGATAGTAGCATAGTTGGGATGGACAGTAGCTAGCGCATTGGTTTGATAGCATAGCTGGGATGGACAGTAGCTAGCACATTGGTTTGATAGCAGCATAGTTGGGATGGACAGTAGCTAGCACATTGGTTTGATAGTAGCATAGTTGGGATTGACAGTAGCTAGCACATTGGTTTGATAGTAGCATAGTTGGGATGGACAGTAGCTAGCGCATTGGTTTGACAGTAGCATAGTTGGGATGGACAGTAGCTAGCGCATTGGTTTGATAGTGGCATAGTTGGGATAGACAGTAGCTAGCGCATTGGTTTGATAGTGGCACAGTTGGGATGGACAGTAGCTGGCGCATTGGTTTGATAGCATAGTTGGGATGGACAGTAGCTAGCACATTGGTTTGATAGCATAGTTGGGATGGACAGTAGCTAGCACATTGGTTTGATAGCAGCATAGTTGGGATGGACAGTAGCTAGCACATTGGTTTGATAGTAGCATAGTTGGGATGGACAGTAGCTAGCGCATTGGTTTGATAGCATAGCTGGGATGGACAGTAGCTAGCACATTGGTTTGATAGCAGCATAGTTGGGATGGACAGTAGCTAGCACATTGGTTTGATAGTAGCATAGTTGGGATTGACAGTAGCTAGCACATTGGTTTGATAGTAGCATAGTTGGGATGGACAGTAGCTAGCGCATTGGTTTGACAGTAGCATAGTTGGGATGGACAGTAGCTAGCGCATTGGTTTGATAGTGGCATAGTTGGGATAGACAGTAGCTAGCGCATTGGTTTGATAGTGGCACAGTTGGGATGGACAGTAGCTGGCGCATTGGTTTGATAGCATAGTTGGGAGGGACAGTAGCTAGCACATTGGTTTGATAGCATAGTTGGGATGGACAGTAGCTAGCACATTGGTTTGATAGCAGCATAGTTGGGATGGACAGTAGCTAGCACATTGGTTTGATAGTAGCATAGTTGGGATGGACAGTAGCTAGCACATTGGTTTGATAGCAGCATAGTTGGGATGGACAGTAGCTAGCACATTGGTTTGATAGTAGCATAGTTGGGATTGACAGTAGCTAGCACATTGGTTTGATAGTAGCAAAGTTGGGATGGACAGTAGCTAGCACATTGGTTTGATAGCAGCATAGTTGGGATGGACAGTAGCTAGCACATTGGTTTGATAGTAGCATAGTTGGGATGGACAGTAGCTAGCGCATTGGTTTGATAGTAGCATAGTTGGGATGGACAGTAGCTAGCGCATTGGTTTGATAGCATAGTTGGGATGGACAGTAGCTAGCATATTGGTTTGATAGCAGCATAGTTGGGATGGACAGTAGCTAGCACATTGGTTTGATGGATGGACAGTAGCTAGCACATTGGTTTGATAGTAGCATAGTTGGGATGGACAGTAGCTAGCACATTGGTTTGATAGTAGCATAGTTGGGATGGACAGTAGCTAGCGCATTGGTTTGATAGTAGCATAGTTGGGATGGACAGTAGCTATTACATTGGTTTGATATCATAGTTGGGATGGACAATAGCTAGCGCATTGGTTTGATAGTAGCATAGTTGGGATGGACTGTAGCTAGCGCATTGGTTTGATAGTAGCATAGTTGGGATAGACAGTAGCTAGCGCATTGGTTTGATAGTAGCATAGTTGGGATGGACAGTAGCTATTACATTGGTTAGATAGCATAGTTGGGATGGACAGTAGCTAGCACATTGGTTTGATAGCATCATAGTTGGGATGGACAATAGCTAGCGCATTGGTTTGATAGTAGCATAGTTGGGATGGACTGTAGCTAGCGCATTGGTTTGATAGTAGCATAGTTGGGATGGACAGTAGCTATTACATTGGTTTGATAGCATAGTTGGGATGGACAGTAGCTAGCGCATTGGTTTGACAGTAGCATAGTTGGGATGGACAGTAGCTAGCGCATTGGTTTGATAGTGGCATAGTTGGGATAGACAGTAGCTAGCGCATTGTTTTGATAGTGGCATAGTTGGGATGGACAGTAGCTAGCGCATTGGTTTGATAGTAGCATAGTTGGGATGGACAATAGCTATTACATTGGTTTGATAGCATCATAGTTGGGATGGACAGTAGCTAGCGCATTGGTTTGATAGTAGCATAGTTGGGATGGACAGTAGCTAGCGCATTGGTTTGATAGTGGCATAGTTGGGATAGACAGTAGCTAGCGCATTGGTTTGATAGTGGCATAGTTGGGATGGACAGTAGCTAGCGCATTGGTTTGATAGTAGCATAGTTGGGATGGACAATAGCTATTACATTGGTTTGATAGCATCATAGTTGGGATGGACAGTAGCTAGCGCATTGGTTTGATAGTAGCATAGTTGGGATGGACAGTAGCTAGCGCATTGGTTTGATAGTGGCATAGTTGGGATAGACAGTAGCTAGCGCATTGGTTTGATAGTGGCATAGTTGGGATGGACAGTAGCTAGCGCATTGGTTTGATAGTAGCATAGTTGGGATGGACAGTAGCTAGCACATTGGTTTGATAGCATCATAGTTGGGATGGACAGTAGCTAGCGCATTGGTTTGATAGTAGCATAGTTGGGATTGACAGTAGCTAGCGCATTGGTTTGATAGTAGCATAGTTGGGGTGGACTCTAGCTAGCACATTGGTTTGATAGTAGCATAGTTGGGATGGACAGTAGCTAGCGCATTGGTTTGATAGTAGCATAGTTGGGATGGACAGTAGCTAGCACATTGGTTTGATGGATGGACAGTAGCTAGCACATTGGTTTGATAGTAGCATAGTTGGGATGGACAGTAGCTAGCGCATTGGTTTGATAGTAGCATAGTTGGGATGGACTGTAGCTAGCGCATTGGTTTGATAGTAGCATAGTTGGGATGGACAGTAGCTAGCGCATTGGTTTGATAGTAGCATAGTTGGGATGGACAGTAGCTAGCGCATTGGTTTGATAGTAGCATAGTTGGGATGGACAGTAGCTAGCACATTGGTTTGATAGCATAGTTGGGATTGACAGTAGCTAGCACATTGGTTTGATAGTAGCATAGTTGGGATGGACAGTAGCTAGCACATTGGTTTGATAGTAGCATAGTTGGGATGGACAGTAGCTAGCACATTGGTTTGATGGATGGACAGTAGCTAGCGTATTGGTTTGATAGTAGCATAGTTGGGATGGACAGTAGCTAGCGCATTGGTTTGATAGCATAGTTGGGATGGACAGTAGCTAGCACATTGGTTTGATAGTAGCATAGTTGGGATGGACAGTAGCTAGCGCATTGGTTTGATAGCATAGCTGGGATGGACAGTAGCTAGCACATTGGTTTGATAGCAGCATAGTTGGGATGGACAGTAGCTAGCACATTGGTTTGATAGTAGCATAGTTGGGATTGAAAGTAGCTAGCACATTGGTTTGATAGTAGCATAGTTGGGATGGACAGTAGCTAGCGCATTGGTTTGACAGTAGCATAGTTGGGATGGACAGTAGCTAGCGCATTGGTTTGATAGTGGCATAGTTGGGATAGACAGTAGCTAGCGCATTGGTTTGATAGTGGCACAGTTGGGATGGACAGTAGCTGGCGCATTGGTTTGATAGCATAGTTGGGATGGACAGTAGCTAGCACATTGGTTTGATAGCATAGTTGGGATGGACAGTAGCTAGCACATTGGTTTGATAGCAGCATAGTTGGGATGGACAGTAGCTAGCACATTGGTTTGATAGTAGCATAGTTGGGATGGACAGTAGCTAGCGCATTGGTTTGATAGCATAGCTGGGATGGACAGTAGCTAGCACATTGGTTTGATAGCAGCATAGTTGGGATGGACAGTAGCTAGCACATTGGTTTGATAGTAGCATAGTTGGGATTGACAGTAGCTAGCACATTGGTTTGATAGTAGCATAGTTGGGATGGACAGTAGCTAGCGCATTGGTTTGACAGTAGCATAGTTGGGATTGACAGTAGCTAGCGCATTGGTTTGATAGTGGCATAGTTGGGATAGACAGTAGCTAGCGCATTGGTTTGATAGTGGCACAGTTGGGATGGACAGTAGCTGGCGCATTGGTTTGATAGCATAGTTGGGATGGACAGTAGCTAGCACATTGGTTTGATAGCATAGTTGGGATGGACAGTAGCTAGCACATTGGTTTGATAGCAGCATAGTTGGGATGGACAGTAGCTAGCACATTGGTTTGATAGTAGCATAGTTGGGATGGACAGTAGCTAGCACATTGGTTTGATAGCAGCATAGTTGGGATGGACAGTAGCTAGCACATTGGTTTGATAGTAGCATAGTTGGGATTGACAGTAGCTAGCACATTGGTTTGATAGTAGCAAAGTTGGGATGGACAGTAGCTAGCACATTGGTTTGATAGCAGCATAGTTGGGATGGACAGTAGCTAGCACATTGGTTTGATAGTAGCATAGTTGGGATGGACAGTAGCTAGCGCATTGCTTTGATAGTAGCATAGTTGGGATGGACAGTAGCTAGCGCATTGGTTTGATAGCATAGTTGGGATGGACAGTAGCTAGCACATTGGTTTGATAGCAGCATAGTTGGGATGGACAGTAGCTAGCACATTGGTTTGATGGTTGGACAGTAGCTAGCACATTGGTTTGATAGTAGCATAGTTGGGATGGACAGTAGCTAGTGCATTGGTTTGATAGTAGCATAGTTGGGATGGACAGTAGCTAGCGCATTGGTTTGATAGCATAGTTGGGATGGACAGTAGCTAGCACATTGGTTTGATAGCAGCATAGTTGGGATGGACAGTAGCTAGCACATTGGTTTGATGGATGGACAGTAGCTAGCACATTGGTTTGATAGTAGCATAGTTGGGATGGACAGTAGCTAGCGCATTGGTTTGATAGTAGCATAGTTGGGATGGACAGTAGCTAGCGCATTGGTTTGATAGTAGCATAGTTGGGATGGACAGTAGCTATTACATTGGTTTGATATCATAGTTGGGATGGACAATAGCTAGCGCATTGGTTTGATAGTAGCATAGTTGGGATGGACTGTAGCTAGCGCATTGGTTTGATAGTAGCATAGTTGGGATGGACAGTAGCTAGCGCATTGGTTTGATAGTAGCATAGTTGGGATGGACAGTAGCTATTACATTGGTTAGATAGCATAGTTGGGATGGACAGTAGCTAGCACATTGGTTTGATAGCATCATAGTTGGGATGGACAGTAGCTAGCACATTGGTTTGATAGTAGCATAGTTGGGATTGACAGTAGCTAGCACATTGGTTTGATAGTTGCATAGTTGGGATGGACAGTAGCTAGCGCATTGGTTTGACAGTAGCATAGTTGGGATGGACAGTAGCTAGCGCATTGGTTTGATAGTGGCATAGTTGGGATAGACAGTAGCTAGCGCATTGGTTTGATAGTGGCATAGTTGGGATGGACAGTAGCTAGCGCATTGGTTTGATAGTAGCATAGTTGGGATGGACAGTAGCTAGCACATTGGTTTGATAGCATCATAGTTGGGATGGACAGTAGCTAGCGCATTGGTTTGATAGTAGCATAGTTGGGATTGACAGTAGCTAGCGCATTGGTTTGATAGTAGCATAGTTGGGGTGGACTCTAGCTAGCGCATTGGTTTGATAGTAGCATAGTTGGGATGGACAGTAGCTAGCGCATTGGTTTGATAGTAGCATAGTTGGGATGGACAGTAGCTAGCACATTGGTTTGATGGATGGACAGTAGCTAGCACATTGGTTTGATAGTAGCATAGTTGGGATGGACAGTAGCTAGCGCATTGGTTTGATAGTAGCATAGTTGGGATGGACTGTAGCTAGCGCATTGGTTTGATAGTAGCATAGTTGGGATGGACAGTAGCTAGCGCATTGGTTTGATAGTAGCATAGTTGGGATGGACAGTAGCTAGCACATTGGTTTGATAGCATAGTTGGGATTGACAGTAGCTAGCACATTGGTTTGATAGTAGCATAGTTGGGATGGACAGTAGCTAGCACATTGGTTTGATAGTAGCATAGTTGGGATGGACAGTAGCTAGCACATTGGTTTGATGGATGGACAGTAGCTAGCACATTGGTTTGATAGTAGCATAGTTGGGATGGACAGTAGCTAGCACATTGGTTTGATAGTAGCATAGTTGGGATGGACAGTAGCTAGCACATTGGTTTGATGGATGGACAGTAGCTAGCGCATTGGTTTGATAGTAGCATAGTTGGGATGGACAGTAGCTAGCGCATTGGTTTGATAGTAGCATAGTTGGGATGGACAGTAGCTAGCACATTGGTTTGATAGCATAGTTGGGATTGACAGTAGCTAGCACATTGGTTTGATAGTAGCATAGTTGGGATGGACAGTAGCTAGCACATTGGTTTGATAGTAGCATAGTTGGGATGGACAGTAGCTAGCACATTGGTTTGATGGATGGACAGTAGCTAGCACATTGGTTTGATAGTAGCATAGTTGGGATGGACAGTAGCTAGCACATTGGTTTGATAGTAGCATAGTTGGGATGGACAGTAGCTAGCACATTGGTTTGATGGATGGACAGTAGCTAGCGCATTGGTTTGATAGTAGCATAGTTGGGATGGACAGTAGCTAGCGCATTGGTTTGATAGCATAGTTGGGATGGACAGTAGCTAGCACATTGGTTTGATAGTAGCATAGTTGGGATGGACAGTAGCTAGCGCATTGGTTTGATAGCATAGCTGGGATGGACAGTAGCTAGCACATTGGTTTGATAGCAGCATAGTTGGGATGGACAGTAGCTAGCACATTGGTTTGATAGTAGCATAGTTGGGATTGACAGTAGCTAGCACATTGGTTTGATAGTAGCATAGTTGGGATGGACAGTAGCTAGCGCATTGGTTTGACAGTAGCATAGTTGGGATGGACAGTAGCTAGCGCATTGGTTTGATAGTGGCATAGTTGGGATAGACAGTAGCTAGCGCATTGGTTTGATAGTGGCACAGTTGGGATGGACAGTAGCTGGCGCATTGGTTTGATAGCATAGTTGGGATGGACAGTAGCTAGCACATTGGTTTGATAGCATAGTTGGGATGGACAGTAGCTAGCACATTGGTTTGATAGCAGCATAGTTGGGATGGACAGTAGCTAGCACATTGGTTTGATAGTAGCATAGTTGGGATGGACAGTAGCTAGCACATTGGTTTGATAGCAGCATAGTTGGGATGGACAGTAGCTAGCACATTGGTTTGATAGTAGCATAGTTGGGATTGACAGTAGCTAGCACATTGGTTTGATAGTAGCATAGTTGGGATGGACAGTAGCTAGCGCATTGGTTTGACAGTAGCATAGTTGGGATGGACAGTAGCTAGCGCATTGGTTTGATAGTGGCATAGTTGGGATAGACAGTAGCTAGCGCATTGTTTTGATAGTGGCATAGTTGGGATGGACAGTAGCTAGCGCATTGGTTTGATAGTAGCATAGTTGGGATGGACAATAGCTATTACATTGGTTTGATAGCATCATAGTTGGGATGGACAGTAGCTAGCGCATTGGTTTGATAGTAGCATAGTTGGGATGGACAGTAGCTAGCGCATTGGTTTGATAGTGGCATAGTTGGGATAGACAGTAGCTAGCGCATTGGTTTGATAGTGGCATAGTTGGGATGGACAGTAGCTAGCGCATTGGTTTGATAGTAGCATAGTTGGGATGGACAGTAGCTAGCACATTGGTTTGATAGCATCATAGTTGGGATGGACAGTAGCTAGCGCATTGGTTTGATAGTAGCATAGTTGGGATTGACAGTAGCTAGCGCATTGGTTTGATAGTAGCATAGTTGGGGTGGACTCTAGCTAGCACATTGGTTTGATAGTAGCATAGTTGGGATGGACAGTAGCTAGCGCATTGGTTTGATAGTAGCATAGTTGGGATGGACAGTAGCTAGCACATTGGTTTGATGGATGGACAGTAGCTAGCACATTGGTTTGATAGTAGCATAGTTGGGATGGACAGTAGCTAGCGCATTGGTTTGATAGTAGCATAGTTGGGATGGACTGGAGCTAGCGCATTGGTTTGATAGTAGCATAGTTGGGATGGACAGTAGCTAGCGCATTGGTTTGATAGTAGCATAGTTGGGATGGACAGTAGCTAGCGCATTGGTTTGATAGTAGCATAGTTGGGATGGACAGTAGCTAGCACATTGGTTTGATAGCATAGTTGGGATTGACAGTAGCTAGCACATTGGTTTGATAGTAGCATAGTTGGGATGGACAGTAGCTAGCACATTGGTTTGATAGTAGCATAGTTGGGATGGACAGTAGCTAGCACATTGGTTTGATGGATGGACAGTAGCTAGCACATTGGTTTGATAGTAGCATAGTTGGGATGGACAGTAGCTAGCACATTGGTTTGATAGTAGCATAGTTGGGATGGACAGTAGCTAGCACATTGGTTTGATGGATGGACAGTAGCTAGCGTATTGGTTTGATAGTAGCATAGTTGGGATGGACAGTAGCTAGCGCATTGGTTTGATAGCATAGTTGGGATGGACAGTAGCTAGCACATTGGTTTGATAGTAGCATAGTTGGGATGGACAGTAGCTAGCGCATTGGTTTGATAGCATAGTTGGGATGGACAGTAGCTAGCACATTGGTTTGATAGTAGCATAGTTGGGATGGACAGTAGCTAGCGCATTGGTTTGATAGCATAGCTGGGATGGACAGTAGCTAGCACATTGGTTTGATAGCAGCATAGTTGGGATGGACAGTAGCTAGCACATTGGTTTGATAGTAGCATAGTTGGGATTGACAGTAGCTAGCACATTGGTTTGATAGTAGCATAGTTGGGATGGACAGTAGCTAGCGCATTGGTTTGACAGTAGCATAGTTGGGATGGACAGTAGCTAGCGCATTGGTTTGATAGTGGCATAGTTGGGATAGACAGTAGCTAGCGCATTGGTTTGATAGTGGCACAGTTGGGATGGACAGTAGCTGGCGCATTGGTTTGATAGCATAGTTGGGATGGACAGTAGCTAGCGCATTGGTTTGACAGTAGCATAGTTGGGATGGACAGTAGCTAGCGCATTGGTTTGATAGTGGCATAGTTGGGATAGACAGTAGCTAGCGCATTCTTTTGATAGTGGCATAGTTGGGATGGACAGTAGCTAGCGCATTGGTTTGACAGTAGCATAGTTGGGATGGACAGTAGCTAGCGCATTGGTTTGATAGTGGCATAGTTGGGATAGACAGTAGCTAGCGCATTGGTTTGATAGTGGCACAGTTGGGATGGACAGTAGCTGGCGCATTGGTTTGATAGCATAGTTGGGATGGACAGTAGCTAGCACATTGGTTTGATAGCATAGTTGGGATGGACAGTAGCTAGCACATTGGTTTGATAGCAGCATAGTTGGGATGGACAGTAGCTAGCACATTGGTTTGATAGTAGCATAGTTGGGATGGACAGTAGCTAGCGCATTGGTTTGATAGCATAGCTGGGATGGACAGTAGCTAGCACATTGGTTTGATAGCAGCATAGTTGGGATGGACAGTAGCTAGCACATTGGTTTGATAGTAGCATAGTTGGGATTGACAGTAGCTAGCACATTGGTTTGATAGTAGCATAGTTGGGATGGACAGTAGCTAGCGCATTGGTTTGACAGTAGCATAGTTGGGATTGACAGTAGCTAGCACATTGGTTTGATAGTAGCATAGTTGGGATGGACAGTAGCTAGCGCATTGGTTTGATAGCATAGCTGGGATGGACAGTAGCTAGCACATTGGTTTGATAGCAGCATAGTTGGGATGGACAGTAGCTAGCACATTGGTTTGATAGTAGCATAGTTGGGATTGACAGTAGCTAGCACATTGGTTTGATAGTAGCATAGTTGGGATGGACAGTAGCTAGCGCATTGGTTTGACAGTAGCATAGTTGGGATGGACAGTAGCTAGCGCATTGGTTTGATAGTGGCATAGTTGGGATAGACAGTAGCTAGCGCATTGGTTTGATAGTGGCACAGTTGGGATGGACAGTAGCTGGCGCATTGGTTTGATAGCATAGTTGGGATGGACAGTAGCTAGCGCATTGGTTTGACAGTAGCATAGTTGGGATGGACAGTAGCTAGCGCATTGGTTTGATAGTGGCATAGTTGGGATAGACAGTAGCTAGCGCATTGTTTTGATAGTGGCATAGTTGGGATGGACAGTAGCTAGCGCATTGGTTTGACAGTAGCATAGTTGGGATGGACAGTAGCTAGCGCATTGGTTTGATAGTGGCATAGTTGGGATAGACAGTAGCTAGCGCATTGGTTTGATAGTGGCACAGTTGGGATGGACAGTAGCTGGCGCATTGGTTTGATAGCATAGTTGGGATGGACAGTAGCTAGCACATTGGTTTGATAGCATAGTTGGGATGGACAGTAGCTAGCACATTGGTTTGATAGCAGCATAGTTGGGATGGACAGTAGCTAGCACATTGGTTTGATAGTAGCATAGTTGGGATGGACAGTAGCTAGCGCATTGGTTTGATAGCATAGCTGGGATGGACAGTAGCTAGCACATTGGTTTGATAGCAGCATAGTTGGGATGGACAGTAGCTAGCACATTGGTTTGATAGTAGCATAGTTGGGATGGACAGTAGCTAGCACATTGGTTTGATAGTAGCATAGTTGGGATGGACAGTAGCTAGCGCATTGGTTTGACAGTAGCATAGTTGGGATTGACAGTAGCTAGCGCATTGGTTTGATAGTGGCATAGTTGGGATAGACAGTAGCTAGCGCATTGGTTTGATAGTGGCACAGTTGGGATGGACAGTAGCTGGCGCATTGGTTTGATAGCATAGTTGGGATGGACAGTAGCTAGCACATTGGTTTGATAGCATAGTTGGGATGGACAGTAGCTAGCACATTGGTTTGATAGCAGCATAGTTGGGATGGACAGTAGCTAGCACATTGGTTTGATAGTAGCATAGTTGGGATGGACAGTAGCTAGCACATTGGTTTGATAGCAGCATAGTTGGGATGGACAGTAGCTAGCACATTGGTTTGATAGTAGCATAGTTGGGATTGACAGTAGCTAGCACATTGGTTTGATAGTAGCAAAGTTGGGATGGACAGTAGCTAGCACATTGGTTTGATAGCAGCATAGTTGGGATGGACAGTAGCTAGCACATTGGTTTGATAGTAGCATAGTTGGGATGGACAGTAGCTAGCGCATTGCTTTGATAGTAGCATAGTTGGGATGGACAGTAACTAGCGCATTGGTTTGATAGCATAGTTGGGATGGACAGTAGCTAGCACATTGGTTTGATAGCAGCATAGTTGGGATGGACAGTAGCTAGCACATTGGTTTGATGGTTGGACAGTAGCTAGCACATTGGTTTGATAGTAGCATAGTTGGGATGGACAGTAGCTAGCGCATTGGTTTGATAGTAGCATAGTTGGGATGGACAGTAGCTAGCGCATTGGTTTGATAGCATAGTTGGGATGGACAGTAGCTAGCACATTGGTTTGATAGCAGCATAGTTGGGATGGACAGTAGCTAGCACATTGGTTTGATGGATGGACAGTAGCTAGCACATTGGTTTGATAGTAGCATAGTTGGGATGGACAGTAGCTAGCGCATTGGTTTGATAGTAGCATAGTTGGGATGGACAGTAGCTAGCGCATTGGTTTGATAGTAGCATAGTTGGGATGGACAGTAGCTATTACATTGGTTTGATATCATAGTTGGGATGGACAATAGCTAGCGCATTGGTTTGATAGTAGCATAGTTGGGATGGACTGTAGCTAGCGCATTGGTTTGATAGTAGCATAGTTGGGATGGACAGTAGCTAGCGCATTGGTTTGATAGTAGCATAGTTGGGATGGACAGTAGCTATTACATTGGTTAGATAGCATAGTTGGGATGGACAGTAGCTAGCACATTGGTTTGATAGCATCATAGTTGGGATGGACAGTAGCTAGCACATTGGTTTGATAGTAGCATAGTTGGGATTGACAGTAGCTAGCACATTGGTTTGATAGTAGCATAGTTGGGATGGACAGTAGCTAGCGCATTGGTTTGACAGTAGCATAGTTGGGATGGACAGTAGCTAGCGCATTGGTTTGATAGTGGCATAGTTGGGATAGACAGTAGCTAGCGCATTGGTTTGATAGTGGCATAGTTGGGATGGACAGTAGCTAGCGCATTGGTTTGATAGTAGCATAGTTGGGATGGACAGTAGCTAGCACATTGGTTTGATAGCATCATAGTTGGGATGGACAGTAGCTAGCGCATTGGTTTGATAGTAGCATAGTTGGGATTGACAGTAGCTAGCGCATTGGTTTGATAGTAGCATAGTTGGGGTGGACTCTAGCTAGCGCATTGGTTTGATAGTAGCATAGTTGGGATGGACAGTAGCTAGCGCATTGGTTTGATAGTAGCATAGTTGGGATGGACAGTAGCTAGCACATTGGTTTGATGGATGGACAGTAGCTAGCACATTGGTTTGATAGTAGCATAGTTGGGATGGACAGTAGCTAGCGCATTGGTTTGATAGTAGCATAGTTGGGATGGACTGTAGCTAGCGCATTGGTTTGATAGTAGCATAGTTGGGATGGACAGTAGCTAGCGCATTGGTTTGATAGTAGCATAGTTGGGATGGACAGTAGCTAGCACATTGGTTTGATAGCATAGTTGGGATTGACAGTAGCTAGCACATTGGTTTGATAGTAGCATAGTTGGGATGGACAGTAGCTAGCACATTGGTTTGATAGTAGCATAGTTGGGATGGACAGTAGCTAGCACATTGGTTTGATGGATGGACAGTAGCTAGCACATTGGTTTGATAGTAGCATAGTTGGGATGGACAGTAGCTAGCACATTGGTTTGATAGTAGCATAGTTGGGATGGACAGTAGCTAGCACATTGGTTTGATGGATGGACAGTAGCTAGCGCATTGGTTTGATAGTAGCATAGTTGGGATGGACAGTAGCTAGCGCATTGGTTTGATAGCATAGTTGGGATGGACAGTAGCTAGCACATTGGTTTGATAGTAGCATAGTTGGGATGGACAGTAGCTAGCGCATTGGTTTGATAGCATAGCTGGGATGGACAGTAGCTAGCACATTGGTTTGATAGCAGCATAGTTGGGATGGACAGTAGCTAGCACATTGGTTTGATAGTAGCATAGTTGGGATTGACAGTAGCTAGCACATTGGTTTGATAGTAGCATAGTTGGGATGGACAGTAGCTAGCGCATTGGTTTGACAGTAGCATAGTTGGGATGGACAGTAGCTAGCGCATTGGTTTGATAGTGGCATAGTTGGGATAGACAGTAGCTAGCGCATTGGTTTGATAGTGGCACAGTTGGGATGGACAGTAGCTGGCGCATTGGTTTGATAGCATAGTTGGGATGGACAGTAGCTAGCACATTGGTTTGATAGCATAGTTGGGATGGACAGTAGCTAGCACATTGGTTTGATAGCAGCATAGTTGGGATGGACAGTAGCTAGCACATTGGTTTGATAGTAGCATAGTTGGGATGGACAGTAGCTAGCACATTGGTTTGATAGCAGCATAGTTGGGATGGACAGTAGCTAGCACATTGGTTTGATAGTAGCATAGTTGGGATTGACAGTAGCTAGCACATTGGTTTGATAGTAGCAAAGTTGGGATGGACAGTAGCTAGCACATTGGTTTGATAGCAGCATAGTTGGGATGGACAGTAGCTAGCACATTGGTTTGATAGTAGCATAGTTGGGATGGACAGTAGCTAGCGCATTGGTTTGATAGTAGCATAGTTGGGATGGACAGTAGCTAGCGCATTGGTTTGATAGCATAGTTGGGATGGACAGTAGCTAGCACATTGGTTTGATAGCAGCATAGTTGGGATGGACAGTAGCTAGCACATTGGTTTGATGGATGGACAGTAGCTAGCACATTGGTTTGATAGTAGCATAGTTGGGATGGACAGTAGCTAGCGCATTGGTTTGATAGTAGCATAGTTCGGATGGACAGTAGCTAGCGCATTGGTTTGATAGTAGCATAGTTGGGATGGACAGTAGCTATTACATTGGTTTGATATCATAGTTGGGATGGACAATAGCTAGCGCATTGGTTTGATAGTAGCATAGTTGGGATGGACTGTAGCTAGCGCATTGGTTTGATAGTAGCATAGTTGGGATGGACAGTAGCTAGCGCATTGGTTTGATAGTAGCATAGTTGGGATGGACAGTAGCTATTACATTGGTTAGATAGCATAGTTGGGATGGACAGTAGCTAGCACATTGGTTTGATAGCATCATAGTTGGGATGGACAATAGCTAGCGCATTGGTTTGATAGTAGCATAGTTGGGATGGACTGTAGCTAGCGCATTGGTTTGATAGTAGCATAGTTGGGATGGACAGTAGCTATTACATTGGTTTGATAGCATAGTTGGGATGGACAGTAGCTAGCGCATTGGTTTGACAGTAGCATAGTTGGGATGGACAGTAGCTAGCGCATTGGTTTGATAGTGGCATAGTTGGGATAGACAGTAGCTAGCGCATTGTTTTGATAGTGGCATAGTTGGGATGGACAGTAGCTAGCGCATTGGTTTGATAGTAGCATAGTTGGGATGGACAATAGCTATTACATTGGTTTGATAGCATCATAGTTGGGATGGACAGTAGCTAGCGCATTGGTTTGATAGTAGCATAGTTGGGATGGACAGTAGCTAGCGCATTGGTTTGATAGTGGCATAGTTGGGATAGACAGTAGCTAGCGCATTGGTTTGATAGCATAGCTGGGATGGACAGTAGCTAGCACATTGGTTTGATAGCAGCATAGTTGGGATGGACAGTAGCTAGCACATTGGTTTGATAGTAGCATAGTTGGGATTGACAGTAGCTAGCACATTGGTTTGATAGTAGCATAGTTGGGATGGACAGTAGCTAGCGCATTGGTTTGACAGTAGCATAGTTGGGATGGACAGTAGCTAGCGCATTGGTTTGATAGTGGCATAGTTGGGATAGACAGTAGCTAGCGCATTGGTTTGATAGTGGCATAGTTGGGATGGACAGTAGCTGGCGCATTGGTTTGATAGCATAGTTGGGATGGACAGTAGCTAGCACATTGGTTTGATAGCATAGTTGGGATGGACAGTAGCTAGCACATTGGTTTGATAGCAGTATAGTTGGGATGGACAGTAGCTAGCACATTGGTTTGATAGTAGCATAGTTGGGATGGACAGTAGCTAGCGCATTGGTTTGATAGCATAGCTGGGATGGACAGTAGCTAGCACATTGGTTTGATAGCAGCATAGTTGGGATGGACAGTAGCTAGCACATTGGTTTGATAGTAGCATAGTTGGGATTGACAGTAGCTAGCACATTGGTTTGATAGTAGCATAGTTGGGATGGACAGTAGCTAGCGCATTGGTTTGACAGTAGCATAGTTGGGATGGACAGTAGCTAGCGCATTGGTTTGATAGTGGCATAGTTGGGATAGACAGTAGCTAGCGCATTGGTTTGATAGTGGCACAGTTGGGATGGACAGTAGCTGGCGCATTGGTTTGATAGCATAGTTGGGATGGACAGTAGCTAGCGCATTGGTTTGACAGTAGCATAGTTGGGATGGACAGTAGCTAGCGCATTGGTTTGATAGTGGCATAGTTGGGATAGACAGTAGCTAGCGCATTGTTTTGATAGTGGCATAGTTGGGATGGACAGTAGCTAGCGCATTGGTTTGACAGTAGCATAGTTGGGATGGACAGTAGCTAGCGCATTGGTTTGATAGTGGCATAGTTGGGATAGACAGTAGCTAGCGCATTGGTTTGATAGTGGCACAGTTGGGATGGACAGTAGCTGGCGCATTGGTTTGATAGCATAGTTGGGATGGACAGTAGCTAGCACATTGGTTTGATAGCATAGTTGGGATGGACAGTAGCTAGCACATTGGTTTGATAGCAGCATAGTTGGGATGGACAGTAGCTAGCACATTGGTTTGATAGTAGCATAGTTGGGATGGACAGTAGCTAGCGCATTGGTTTGATAGCATAGCTGGGATGGACAGTAGCTAGCACATTGGTTTGATAGCAGCATAGTTGGGATGGACAGTAGCTAGCACATTGGTTTGATAGTAGCATAGTTGGGATGGACAGTAGCTAGCACATTGGTTTGATAGTAGCATAGTTGGGATGGACAGTAGCTAGCGCATTGGTTTGACAGTAGCATAGTTGGGATTGACAGTAGCTAGCGCATTGGTTTGATAGTGGCATAGTTGGGATAGACAGTAGCTAGCGCATTGGTTTGATAGTGGCACAGTTGGGATGGACAGTAGCTGGCGCATTGGTTTGATAGCATAGTTGGGATGGACAGTAGCTAGCACATTGGTTTGATAGCATAGTTGGGATGGACAGTAGCTAGCACATTGGTTTGATAGCAGCATAGTTGGGATGGACAGTAGCTAGCACATTGGTTTGATAGTAGCATAGTTGGGATGGACAGTAGCTAGCACATTGGTTTGATAGCAGCATAGTTGGGATGGACAGTAGCTAGCACATTGGTTTGATAGTAGCATAGTTGGGATTGACAGTAGCTAGCACATTGGTTTGATAGTAGCAAAGTTGGGATGGACAGTAGCTAGCACATTGGTTTGATAGCAGCATAGTTGGGATGGACAGTAGCTAGCACATTGGTTTGATAGTAGCATAGTTGGGATGGACAGTAGCTAGCGCATTGCTTTGATAGTAGCATAGTTGGGATGGACAGTAACTAGCGCATTGGTTTGATAGCATAGTTGGGATGGACAGTAGCTAGCACATTGGTTTGATAGCAGCATAGTTGGGATGGACAGTAGCTAGCACATTGGTTTGATGGTTGGACAGTAGCTAGCACATTGGTTTGATAGTAGCATAGTTGGGATGGACAGTAGCTAGCGCATTGGTTTGATAGTAGCATAGTTGGGATGGACAGTAGCTAGCGCATTGGTTTGATAGCATAGTTGGGATGGACAGTAGCTAGCACATTGGTTTGATAGCAGCATAGTTGGGATGGACAGTAGCTAGCACATTGGTTTGATGGATGGACAGTAGCTAGCACATTGGTTTGATAGTAGCATAGTTGGGATGGACAGTAGCTAGCGCATTGGTTTGATAGTAGCATAGTTGGGATGGACAGTAGCTAGCGCATTGGTTTGATAGTAGCATAGTTGGGATGGACAGTAGCTATTACATTGGTTTGATATCATAGTTGGGATGGACAATAGCTAGCGCATTGGTTTGATAGTAGCATAGTTGGGATGGACTGTAGCTAGCGCATTGGTTTGATAGTAGCATAGTTGGGATGGACAGTAGCTAGCGCATTGGTTTGATAGTAGCATAGTTGGGATGGACAGTAGCTATTACATTGGTTAGATAGCATAGTTGGGATGGACAGTAGCTAGCACATTGGTTTGATAGCATCATAGTTGGGATGGACAGTAGCTAGCACATTGGTTTGATAGTAGCATAGTTGGGATTGACAGTAGCTAGCACATTGGTTTGATAGTAGCATAGTTGGGATGGACAGTAGCTAGCGCATTGGTTTGACAGTAGCATAGTTGGGATGGACAGTAGCTAGCGCATTGGTTTGATAGTGGCATAGTTGGGATAGACAGTAGCTAGCGCATTGGTTTGATAGTGGCATAGTTGGGATGGACAGTAGCTAGCGCATTGGTTTGATAGTAGCATAGTTGGGATGGACAGTAGCTAGCACATTGGTTTGATAGCATCATAGTTGGGATGGACAGTAGCTAGCGCATTGGTTTGATAGTAGCATAGTTGGGATTGACAGTAGCTAGCGCATTGGTTTGATAGTAGCATAGTTGGGGTGGACTCTAGCTAGCGCATTGGTTTGATAGTAGCATAGTTGGGATGGACAGTAGCTAGCGCATTGGTTTGATAGTAGCATAGTTGGGATGGACAGTAGCTAGCACATTGGTTTGATGGATGGACAGTAGCTAGCACATTGGTTTGATAGTAGCATAGTTGGGATGGACAGTAGCTAGCGCATTGGTTTGATAGTAGCATAGTTGGGATGGACTGTAGCTAGCGCATTGGTTTGATAGTAGCATAGTTGGGATGGACAGTAGCTAGCGCATTGGTTTGATAGTAGCATAGTTGGGATGGACAGTAGCTAGCACATTGGTTTGATAGCATAGTTGGGATTGACAGTAGCTAGCACATTGGTTTGATAGTAGCATAGTTGGGATGGACAGTAGCTAGCACATTGGTTTGATAGTAGCATAGTTGGGATGGACAGTAGCTAGCACATTGGTTTGATGGATGGACAGTAGCTAGCACATTGGTTTGATAGTAGCATAGTTGGGATGGACAGTAGCTAGCACATTGGTTTGATAGTAGCATAGTTGGGATGGACAGTAGCTAGCACATTGGTTTGATGGATGGACAGTAGCTAGCGCATTGGTTTGATAGTAGCATAGTTGGGATGGACAGTAGCTAGCGCATTGGTTTGATAGCATAGTTGGGATGGACAGTAGCTAGCACATTGGTTTGATAGTAGCATAGTTGGGATGGACAGTAGCTAGCGCATTGGTTTGATAGCATAGCTGGGATGGACAGTAGCTAGCACATTGGTTTGATAGCAGCATAGTTGGGATGGACAGTAGCTAGCACATTGGTTTGATAGTAGCATAGTTGGGATTGACAGTAGCTAGCACATTGGTTTGATAGTAGCATAGTTGGGATGGACAGTAGCTAGCGCATTGGTTTGACAGTAGCATAGTTGGGATGGACAGTAGCTAGCGCATTGGTTTGATAGTGGCATAGTTGGGATAGACAGTAGCTAGCGCATTGGTTTGATAGTGGCACAGTTGGGATGGACAGTAGCTGGCGCATTGGTTTGATAGCATAGTTGGGATGGACAGTAGCTAGCACATTGGTTTGATAGCATAGTTGGGATGGACAGTAGCTAGCACATTGGTTTGATAGCAGCATAGTTGGGATGGACAGTAGCTAGCACATTGGTTTGATAGTAGCATAGTTGGGATGGACAGTAGCTAGCACATTGGTTTGATAGCAGCATAGTTGGGATGGACAGTAGCTAGCACATTGGTTTGATAGTAGCATAGTTGGGATTGACAGTAGCTAGCACATTGGTTTGATAGTAGCAAAGTTGGGATGGACAGTAGCTAGCACATTGGTTTGATAGCAGCATAGTTGGGATGGACAGTAGCTAGCACATTGGTTTGATAGTAGCATAGTTGGGATGGACAGTAGCTAGCGCATTGGTTTGATAGTAGCATAGTTGGGATGGACAGTAGCTAGCGCATTGGTTTGATAGCATAGTTGGGATGGACAGTAGCTAGCACATTGGTTTGATAGCAGCATAGTTGGGATGGACAGTAGCTAGCACATTGGTTTGATGGATGGACAGTAGCTAGCACATTGGTTTGATAGTAGCATAGTTGGGATGGACAGTAGCTAGCGCATTGGTTTGATAGTAGCATAGTTCGGATGGACAGTAGCTAGCGCATTGGTTTGATAGTAGCATAGTTGGGATGGACAGTAGCTATTACATTGGTTTGATATCATAGTTGGGATGGACAATAGCTAGCGCATTGGTTTGATAGTAGCATAGTTGGGATGGACTGTAGCTAGCGCATTGGTTTGATAGTAGCATAGTTGGGATGGACAGTAGCTAGCGCATTGGTTTGATAGTAGCATAGTTGGGATGGACAGTAGCTATTACATTGGTTAGATAGCATAGTTGGGATGGACAGTAGCTAGCACATTGGTTTGATAGCATCATAGTTGGGATGGACAATAGCTAGCGCATTGGTTTGATAGTAGCATAGTTGGGATGGACTGTAGCTAGCGCATTGGTTTGATAGTAGCATAGTTGGGATGGACAGTAGCTATTACATTGGTTTGATAGCATAGTTGGGATGGACAGTAGCTAGCGCATTGGTTTGACAGTAGCATAGTTGGGATGGACAGTAGCTAGCGCATTGGTTTGATAGTGGCATAGTTGGGATAGACAGTAGCTAGCGCATTGTTTTGATAGTGGCATAGTTGGGATGGACAGTAGCTAGCGCATTGGTTTGATAGTAGCATAGTTGGGATGGACAATAGCTATTACATTGGTTTGATAGCATCATAGTTGGGATGGACAGTAGCTAGCGCATTGGTTTGATAGTAGCATAGTTGGGATGGACAGTAGCTAGCGCATTGGTTTGATAGTGGCATAGTTGGGATAGACAGTAGCTAGCGCATTGGTTTGATAGCATAGCTGGGATGGACAGTAGCTAGCACATTGGTTTGATAGCAGCATAGTTGGGATGGACAGTAGCTAGCACATTGGTTTGATAGTAGCATAGTTGGGATTGACAGTAGCTAGCACATTGGTTTGATAGTAGCATAGTTGGGATGGACAGTAGCTAGCGCATTGGTTTGACAGTAGCATAGTTGGGATGGACAGTAGCTAGCGCATTGGTTTGATAGTGGCATAGTTGGGATAGACAGTAGCTAGCGCATTGGTTTGATAGTGGCACAGTTGGGATGGACAGTAGCTGGCGCATTGGTTTGATAGCATAGTTGGGATGGACAGTAGCTAGCACATTGGTTTGATAGCATAGTTGGGATGGACAGTAGCTAGCACATTGGTTTGATAGCAGCATAGTTGGGATGGACAGTAGCTAGCACATTGGTTTGATAGTAGCATAGTTGGGATGGACAGTAGCTAGCACATTGGTTTGATAGCAGCATAGTTGGGATGGACAGTAGCTAGCACATTGGTTTGATAGTAGCATAGTTGGGATTGACAGTAGCTAGCACATTGGTTTGATAGTAGCAAAGTTGGGATGGACAGTAGCTAGCACATTGGTTTGATAGCAGCATAGTTGGGATGGACAGTAGCTAGCACATTGGTTTGATAGTAGCATAGTTGGGATGGACAGTAGCTAGCGCATTGGTTTGATAGTAGCATAGTTGGGATGGACAGTAGCTAGCGCATTGGTTTGATAGCATAGTTGGGATGGACAGTAGCTAGCACATTGGTTTGATAGCAGCATAGTTGGGATGGACAGTAGCTAGCACATTGGTTTGATGGATGGACAGTAGCTAGCGCATTGGTTTGATAGTAGCATAGTTGGGATGGACAGTAGCTAGCGCATTGGTTTGATAGTGGCATAGTTGGGATAGACAGTAGCTAGCGCATTGGTTTGATAGTGGCATAGTTGGGATGGACAGTAGCTAGCGCATTGGTTTGATAGTAGCATAGTTGGGATGGACAGTAGCTAGCACATTGGTTTGATAGCATCATAGTTGGGATGGACAGTAGCTAGCGCATTGGTTTGATAGTAGCATAGTTGGGATTGACAGTAGCTAGCGCATTGGTTTGATAGTAGCATAGTTGGGGTGGACTCTAGCTAGCACATTGGTTTGATAGTAGCATAGTTGGGATGGACAGTAGCTAGCGCATTGGTTTGATAGTAGCATAGTTGGGATGGACAGTAGCTAGCACATTGGTTTGATGGATGGACAGTAGCTAGCACATTGGTTTGATAGTAGCATAGTTGGGATGGACAGTAGCTAGCGCATTGGTTTGATAGTAGCATAGTTGGGATGGACTGTAGCTAGCGCATTGGTTTGATAGTAGCATAGTTGGGATGGACAGTAGCTAGCGCATTGGTTTGATAGTAGCATAGTTGGGATGGACAGTAGCTAGCGCATTGGTTTGATAGTAGCATAGTTGGGATGGACAGTAGCTAGCACATTGGTTTGATAGCATAGTTGGGATTGACAGTAGCTAGCACATTGGTTTGATAGTAGCATAGTTGGGATGGACAGTAGCTAGCACATTGGTTTGATAGTAGCATAGTTGGGATGGACAGTAGCTAGCACATTGGTTTGATGGATGGACAGTAGCTAGCACATTGGTTTGATAGTAGCATAGTTGGGATGGACAGTAGCTAGCGCATTGGTTTGATAGTAGCATAGTTGGGATGGACAGTAGCTAGCACATTGGTTTGATGGATGGACAGTAGCTAGCACATTGGTTTGATAGTAGCATAGTTGGGATGGACAGTAGCTAGCGCATTGGTTTGATAGTAGCATAGTTGGGATGGACTGTAGCTAGCGCATTGGTTTGATAGTAGCATAGTTGGGATGGACAGTAGCTAGCGCATTGGTTTGATAGTAGCATAGTTGGGATGGACAGTAGCTAGCGCATTGGTTTGATAGTAGCATAGTTGGGATGGACAGTAGCTAGCACATTGGTTTGATAGCATAGTTGGGATTGACAGTAGCTAGCACATTGGTTTGATAGTAGCATAGTTGGGATGGACAGTAGCTAGCACATTGGTTTGATAGTAGCATAGTTGGGATGGACAGTAGCTAGCACATTGGTTTGATGGATGGACAGTAGCTAGCACATTGGTTTGATAGTAGCATAGTTGGGATGGACAGTAGCTAGCACATTGGTTTGATAGTAGCATAGTTGGGATGGACAGTAGCTAGCACATTGGTTTGATGGATGGACAGTAGCTAGCGTATTGGTTTGATAGTAGCATAGTTGGGATGGACAGTAGCTAGCGCATTGGTTTGATAGCATAGTTGGGATGGACAGTAGCTAGCACATTGGTTTGATAGTAGCATAGTTGGGATGGACAGTAGCTAGCGCATTGGTTTGATAGCATAGCTGGGATGGACAGTAGCTAGCACATTGGTTTGATAGCAGCATAGTTGGGATGGACAGTAGCTAGCACATTGGTTTGATAGTAGCATAGTTGGGATTGACAGTAGCTAGCACATTGGTTTGATAGTAGCATAGTTGGGATGGACAGTAGCTAGCGCATTGGTTTGACAGTAGCATAGTTGGGATGGACAGTAGCTAGCGCATTGGTTTGATAGTGGCATAGTTGGGATAGACAGTAGCTAGCGCATTGGTTTGATAGTGGCACAGTTGGGATGGACAGTAGCTGGCGCATTGGTTTGATAGCATAGTTGGGATGGACAGTAGCTAGCACATTGGTTTGATAGCATAGTTGGGATGGACAGTAGCTAGCACATTGGTTTGATAGCAGCATAGTTGGGATGGACAGTAGCTAGCACATTGGTTTGATAGTAGCATAGTTGGGATGGACAGTAGCTAGCGCATTGGTTTGATAGCATAGCTGGGATGGACAGTAGCTAGCACATTGGTTTGATAGCAGCATAGTTGGGATGGACAGTAGCTAGCACATTGGTTTGATAGTAGCATAGTTGGGATTGACAGTAGCTAGCACATTGGTTTGATAGTAGCATAGTTGGGATGGACAGTAGCTAGCGCATTGGTTTGACAGTAGCATAGTTGGGATGGACAGTAGCTAGCGCATTGGTTTGATAGTGGCATAGTTGGGATAGACAGTAGCTAGCGCATTGGTTTGATAGTGGCACAGTTGGGATGGACAGTAGCTGGCGCATTGGTTTGATAGCATAGTTGGGATGGACAGTAGCTAGCACATTGGTTTGATAGCATAGTTGGGATGGACAGTAGCTAGCACATTGGTTTGATAGCAGCATAGTTGGGATGGACAGTAGCTATTACATTGGTTTGATATCATAGTTGGGATGGACAATAGCTAGCGCATTGGTTTGATAGTAGCATAGTTGGGATGGACTGTAGCTAGCGCATTGGTTTGATAGTAGCATAGTTGGGATGGACAGTAGCTAGCGCATTGGTTTGATAGTAGCATAGTTGGGATGGACAGTAGCTATTACATTGGTTAGATAGCATAGTTGGGATGGACAGTAGCTAGCACATTGGTTTGATAGCATCATAGTTGGGATGGACAATAGCTAGCGCATTGGTTTGACAGTAGCATAGTTGGGATGGACAGTAGCTAGCGCATTGGTTTGACAGTAGCATAGTTGGGATGGACAGTAGCTAGCGCATTGGTTTGATAGTGGCATAGTTGGGATAGACAGTAGCTAGCGCATTGTTTTGATAGTGGCATAGTTGGGATGGACAGTAGCTAGCGCATTGGTTTGATAGTAGCATAGTTGGGATGGACAATAGCTATTACATTGGTTTGATAGCATCATAGTTGGGATGGACAGTAGCTAGCGCATTGGTTTGATAGTAGCATAGTTGGGATGGACAGTAGCTAGCGCATTGGTTTGATAGTGGCATAGTTGGGATAGACAGTAGCTAGCGCATTGGTTTGATAGCATAGCTGGGATGGACAGTAGCTAGCACATTGGTTTGATAGCAGCATAGTTGGGATGGACAGTAGCTAGCACATTGGTTTGATAGTAGCATAGTTGGGATTGACAGTAGCTAGCACATTGGTTTGATAGTAGCATAGTTGGGATGGACAGTAGCTAGCGCATTGGTTTGACAGTAGCATAGTTGGGATGGACAGTAGCTAGCGCATTGGTTTGATAGTGGCATAGTTGGGATAGACAGTAGCTAGCGCATTGGTTTGATAGTGGCACAGTTGGGATGGACAGTAGCTGGCGCATTGGTTTGATAGCATAGTTGGGATGGACAGTAGCTAGCACATTGGTTTGATAGCATAGTTGGGATGGACAGTAGCTAGCACATTGGTTTGATAGCAGCATAGTTGGGATGGACAGTAGCTAGCACATTGGTTTGATAGTAGCATAGTTGGGATGGACAGTAGCTAGCACATTGGTTTGATAGCAGCATAGTTGGGATGGACAGTAGCTAGCACATTGGTTTGATAGTAGCATAGTTGGGATTGACAGTAGCTAGCACATTGGTTTGATAGTAGCAAAGTTGGGATGGACAGTAGCTAGCACATTGGTTTGATAGCAGCATAGTTGGGATGGACAGTAGCTAGCACATTGGTTTGATAGTAGCATAGTTGGGATGGACAGTAGCTAGCGCATTGGTTTGATAGTAGCATAGTTGGGATGGACAGTAGCTAGCGCATTGGTTTGATAGCATAGTTGGGATGGACAGTAGCTAGCACATTGGTTTGATAGCAGCATAGTTGGGATGGACAGTAGCTAGCACATTGGTTTGATGGATGGACAGTAGCTAGCACATTGGTTTGATAGTAGCATAGTTGGGATGGACAGTAGCTAGCGCATTGGTTTGATAGTAGCATAGTTGGGATGGACAGTAGCTAGCGCATTGGTTTGATAGTAGCATAGTTGGGATGGACAGTAGCTATTACATTGGTTTGATATCATAGTTGGGATGGACAATAGCTAGCGCATTGGTTTGATAGTAGCATTGTTGGGATGGACTGTAGCTAGCGCATTGGTTTGATAGTAGCATAGTTGGGATGGACAGTAGCTAGCGCATTGGTTTGATAGTAGCATAGTTGGGATGGACAGTAGCTATTACATTGGTTAGATAGCATAGTTGGGATGGACAGTAGCTAGCACATTGGTTTGATAGCATCATAGTTGGGATGGACAATAGCTAGCGCATTGGTTTGATAGTAGCATAGTTGGGATGGACTGTAGCTAGCGCATTGGTTTGATAGTAGCATAGTTGGGATGGACAGTAGCTATTACATTGGTTTGATAGCATAGTTGGGATGGACAGTAGCTAGCGCATTGGTTTGACAGTAGCATAGTTGGGATGGACAGTAGCTAGCGCATTGGTTTGATAGTGGCATAGTTGGGATAGACAGTAGCTAGCGCATTGTTTTGATAGTGGCATAGTTGGGATGGACAGTAGCTAGCGCATTGGTTTGATAGTAGCATAGTTGGGATGGACAATAGCTATTACATTGGTTTGATAGCATCATAGTTGGGATGGACAGTAGCTAGCGCATTGGTTTGATAGTAGCATAGTTGGGATGGACAGTAGCTAGCGCATTGGTTTGATAGTGGCATAGTTGGGATAGACAGTAGCTAGCGCATTGGTTTGATAGTGGCATAGTTGGGATGGACAGTAGCTAGCGCATTGGTTTGATAGTAGCATAGTTGGGATGGACAGTAGCTAGCACATTGGTTTGATAGCATCATAGTTGGGATGGACAGTAGCTAGCGCATTGGTTTGATAGTAGCATAGTTGGGATTGACAGTAGCTAGCGCATTGGTTTGATAGTAGCATAGTTGGGGTGGACTCTAGCTAGCACATTGGTTTGATAGTAGCATAGTTGGGATGGACAGTAGCTAGCGCATTGGTTTGATAGTAGCATAGTTGGGATGGACAGTAGCTAGCACATTGGTTTGATGGATGGACAGTAGCTAGCACATTGGTTTGATAGTAGCATAGTTGGGATGGACAGTAGCTAGCGCATTGGTTTGATAGTAGCATAGTTGGGATGGACTGTAGCTAGCGCATTGGTTTGATAGTAGCATAGTTGGGATGGACAGTAGCTAGCGCATTGGTTTGATAGTAGCATAGTTGGGATGGACAGTAGCTAGCGCATTGGTTTGATAGTAGCATAGTTGGGATGGACAGTAGCTAGCACATTGGTTTGATAGCATAGTTGGGATTGACAGTAGCTAGCACATTGGTTTGATAGTAGCATAGTTGGGATGGACAGTAGCTAGCACATTGGTTTGATAGTAGCATAGTTGGGATGGACAGTAGCTAGCACATTGGTTTGATGGATGGACAGTAGCTAGCACATTGGTTTGATAGTAGCATAGTTGGGATGGACAGTAGCTAGCACATTGGTTTGATAGTAGCATAGTTGGGATGGACAGTAGCTAGCACATTGGTTTGATGGATGGACAGTAGCTAGCGTATTGGTTTGATAGTAGCATAGTTGGGATGGACAGTAGCTAGCGCATTGGTTTGATAGCATAGTTGGGATGGACAGTAGCTAGCACATTGGTTTGATAGTAGCATAGTTGGGATGGACAGTAGCTAGCGCATTGGTTTGATAGCATAGCTGGGATGGACAGTAGCTAGCACATTGGTTTGATAGCAGCATAGTTGGGATGGACAGTAGCTAGCACATTGGTTTGATAGTAGCATAGTTGGGATTGACAGTAGCTAGCACATTGGTTTGATAGTAGCATAGTTGGGATGGACAGTAGCTAGCGCATTGGTTTGACAGTAGCATAGTTGGGATGGACAGTAGCTAGCGCATTGGTTTGATAGTGGCATAGTTGGGATAGACAGTAGCTAGCGCATTGGTTTGATAGTGGCACAGTTGGGATGGACAGTAGCTGGCGCATTGGTTTGATAGCATAGTTGGGATGGACAGTAGCTAGCACATTGGTTTGATAGCAGCATAGTTGGGATGGACAGTAGCTAGCACATTGGTTTGATAGTAGCATAGTTGGGATGGACAGTAGCTAGCGCATTGGTTTGATAGCATAGCTGGGATGGACAGTAGCTAGCACATTGGTTTGATAGCAGCATAGTTGGGATGGACAGTAGCTAGCACATTGGTTTGATAGTAGCATAGTTGGGATTGACAGTAGCTAGCACATTGGTTTGATAGTAGCATAGTTGGGATGGACAGTAGCTAGCGCATTGGTTTGACAGTAGCATAGTTGGGATGGACAGTAGCTAGCGCATTGGTTTGATAGTGGCATAGTTGGGATAGACAGTAGCTAGCGCATTGGTTTGATAGTGGCACAGTTGGGATGGACAGTAGCTGGCGCATTGGTTTGATAGCATAGTTGGGATGGACAGTAGCTAGCACATTGGTTTGATAGCATAGTTGGGATGGACAGTAGCTAGCACATTGGTTTGATAGTAGCATAGTTGGGATGGACAGTAGCTATTACATTGGTTTGATATCATAGTTGGGATGGACAATAGCTAGCGCATTGGTTTGATAGTAGCATTGTTGGGATGGACTGTAGCTAGCGCATTGGTTTGATAGTAGCATAGTTGGGATGGACAGTAGCTAGCGCATTGGTTTGATAGTAGCATAGTTGGGATGGACAGTAGCTATTACATTGGTTAGATAGCATAGTTGGGATGGACAGTAGCTAGCACATTGGTTTGATAGCATCATAGTTGGGATGGACAATAGCTAGCGCATTGGTTTGATAGTAGCATAGTTGGGATGGACTGTAGCTAGCGCATTGGTTTGATAGTAGCATAGTTGGGATGGACAGTAGCTATTACATTGGTTTGATAGCATAGTTGGGATGGACAGTAGCTAGCGCATTGGTTTGACAGTAGCATAGTTGGGATGGACAGTAGCTAGCGCATTGGTTTGATAGTGGCATAGTTGGGATAGACAGTAGCTAGCGCATTGTTTTGATAGTGGCATAGTTGGGATGGACAGTAGCTAGCGCATTGGTTTGATAGTAGCATAGTTGGGATGGACAATAGCTATTACATTGGTTTGATAGCATCATAGTTGGGATGGACAGTAGCTAGCGCATTGGTTTGATAGTAGCATAGTTGGGATGGACAGTAGCTAGCGCATTGGTTTGATAGTGGCATAGTTGGGATAGACAGTAGCTAGCGCATTGGTTTGATAGTGGCATAGTTGGGATGGACAGTAGCTAGCGCATTGGTTTGATAGTAGCATAGTTGGGATGGACAGTAGCTAGCACATTGGTTTGATAGCATCATAGTTGGGATGGACAGTAGCTAGCGCATTGGTTTGATAGTAGCATAGTTGGGATTGACAGTAGCTAGCGCATTGGTTTGATAGTAGCATAGTTGGGGTGGACTCTAGCTAGCACATTGGTTTGATAGTAGCATAGTTGGGATGGACAGTAGCTAGCGCATTGGTTTGATAGTAGCATAGTTGGGATGGACAGTAGCTAGCACATTGGTTTGATGGATGGACAGTAGCTAGCACATTGGTTTGATAGTAGCATAGTTGGGATGGACAGTAGCTAGCGCATTGGTTTGATAGTAGCATAGTTGGGATGGACTGTAGCTAGCGCATTGGTTTGATAGTAGCATAGTTGGGATGGACAGTAGCTAGCGCATTGGTTTGATAGTAGCATAGTTGGGATGGACAGTAGCTAGCGCATTGGTTTGATAGTAGCATAGTTGGGATGGACAGTAGCTAGCACATTGGTTTGATAGCATAGTTGGGATTGACAGTAGCTAGCACATTGGTTTGATAGTAGCATAGTTGGGATGGACAGTAGCTAGCACATTGGTTTGATAGTAGCATAGTTGGGATGGACAGTAGCTAGCACATTGGTTTGATGGATGGACAGTAGCTAGCACATTGGTTTGATAGTAGCATAGTTGGGATGGACAGTAGCTAGCACATTGGTTTGATAGTAGCATAGTTGGGATGGACAGTAGCTAGCACATTGGTTTGATGGATGGACAGTAGCTAGCGTATTGGTTTGATAGTAGCATAGTTGGGATGGACAGTAGCTAGCGCATTGGTTTGATAGCATAGTTGGGATGGACAGTAGCTAGCACATTGGTTTGATAGTAGCATAGTTGGGATGGACAGTAGCTAGCGCATTGGTTTGATAGCATAGCTGGGATGGACAGTAGCTAGCACATTGGTTTGATAGCAGCATAGTTGGGATGGACAGTAGCTAGCACATTGGTTTGATAGTAGCATAGTTGGGATTGACAGTAGCTAGCACATTGGTTTGATAGTAGCATAGTTGGGATGGACAGTAGCTAGCGCATTGGTTTGACAGTAGCATAGTTGGGATGGACAGTAGCTAGCGCATTGGTTTGATAGTGGCATAGTTGGGATAGACAGTAGCTAGCGCATTGGTTTGATAGTGGCACAGTTGGGATGGACAGTAGCTGGCGCATTGGTTTGATAGCATAGTTGGGATGGACAGTAGCTAGCACATTGGTTTGATAGCAGCATAGTTGGGATGGACAGTAGCTAGCACATTGGTTTGATAGTAGCATAGTTGGGATGGACAGTAGCTAGCGCATTGGTTTGATAGCATAGCTGGGATGGACAGTAGCTAGCACATTGGTTTGATAGCAGCATAGTTGGGATGGACAGTAGCTAGCACATTGGTTTGATAGTAGCATAGTTGGGATTGACAGTAGCTAGCACATTGGTTTGATAGTAGCATAGTTGGGATGGACAGTAGCTAGCGCATTGGTTTGACAGTAGCATAGTTGGGATGGACAGTAGCTAGCGCATTGGTTTGATAGTGGCATAGTTGGGATAGACAGTAGCTAGCGCATTGGTTTGATAGTGGCACAGTTGGGATGGACAGTAGCTGGCGCATTGGTTTGATAGCATAGTTGGGATGGACAGTAGCTAGCACATTGGTTTGATAGCATAGTTGGGATGGACAGTAGCTAGCACATTGGTTTGATAGCAGCATAGTTGGGATGGACAGTAGCTAGCACATTGGTTTGATAGTAGCATAGTTGGGATGGACAGTAGCTAGCACATTGGTTTGATAGTAGCATAGTTGGGATGGACAGTAGCTAGCACATTGGTTTGATGGATGGACAGTAGCTAGCGCATTGGTTTGATAGTAGCATAGTTGGGATGGACAGTAGCTAGCGCATTGGTTTGATAGCATAGTTGGGATGGACAGTAGCTAGCACATTGGTTTGATAGTAGCATAGTTGGGATGGACAGTAGCTAGCGCATTGGTTTGATAGCATAGCTGGGATGGACAGTAGCTAGCACATTGGTTTGATAGCAGCATAGTTGGGATGGACAGTAGCTAGCACATTGGTTTGATAGTAGCATAGTTGGGATTGACAGTAGCTAGCACATTGGTTTGATAGTAGCATAGTTGGGATGGACAGTAGCTAGCGCATTGGTTTGACAGTAGCATAGTTGGGATGGACAGTAGCTAGCGCATTGGTTTGATAGTGGCATAGTTGGGATAGACAGTAGCTAGCGCATTGGTTTGATAGTGGCACAGTTGGGATGGACAGTAGCTAGCACATTGGTTTGATAGCAGCATAGTTGGGATGGACAGTAGCTAGCACATTGGTTTGATAGTAGCATAGTTGGGATTGACAGTAGCTAGCACATTGGTTTGATAGTAGCATAGTTGGGATGGACAGTAGCTAGCGCATTGGTTTGACAGTAGCATAGTTGGGATGGACAGTAGCTAGCGCATTGGTTTGATAGTGGCATAGTTGGGATAGACAGTAGCTAGCGCATTGGTTTGATAGTGGCACAGTTGGGATGGACAGTAGCTGGCGCATTGGTTTGATGGCATAGTTGGGATGGACAGTAGCTAGCACATTGGTTTGATAGCATAGTTGGGATGGACAGTAGCTAGCACATTGGTTTGATAGCAGCATAGTTGGGATGGACAGTAGCTAGCACATTGGTTTGATAGTAGCATAGTTGGGATGGACAGTAGCTAGCGCATTGGTTTGATAGCATAGCTGGGATGGACAGTAGCTAGCACATTGGTTTGATAGCAGCATAGTTGGGATGGACAGTAGCTAGCACATTGGTTTGATAGTAGCATAGTTGGGATTGACAGTAGCTAGCACATTGGTTTGATAGTAGCATAGTTGGGATGGACAGTAGCTAGCGCATTGGTTTGACAGTAGCATAGTTGGGATGGACAGTAGCTAGCGCATTGGTTTGATAGTGGCATAGTTGGGATAGACAGTAGCTAGCGCATTGGTTTGATAGTGGCACAGTTGGGATGGACAGTAGCTGGCGCATTGGTTTGATAGCATAGTTGGGATGGACAGTAGCTAGCACATTGGTTTGATAGCATAGTTGGGATGGACAGTAGCGAGCACATTGGTTTGATAGCAGCATAGTTGGGATGGACAGTAGCTAGCACATTGGTTTGATAGTAGCATAGTTGGGATGGACAGTAGCTAGCACATTGGTTTGATAGTAGCATAGTTGGGATGGACAGTAGCTAGCACATTGGTTTGATGGATGGACAGTAGCTAGCGCATTGGTTTGATAGTAGCATAGTTGGGATGGACAGTAGCTAGCGCATTGGTTTGATAGCATAGTTGGGATGGACAGTAGCTAGCACATTGGTTTGATAGTAGCATAGTTGGGATGGACAGTAGCTAGCGCATTGGTTTGATAGCATAGCTGGGATGGACAGTAGCTAGCACATTGGTTTGATAGCAGCATAGTTGGGATGGACAGTAGCTAGCACATTGGTTTGATAGTAGCATAGTTGGGATTGACAGTAGCTAGCACATTGGTTTGATAGTAGCATAGTTGGGATGGACAGTAGCTAGCGCATTGGTTTGACAGTAGCATAGTTGGGATGGACAGTAGCTAGCGCATTGGTTTGATAGTGGCATAGTTGGGATAGACAGTAGCTAGCGCATTGGTTTGATAGTGGCACAGTTGGGATGGACAGTAGCTGGCACATTGGTTTGATAGCATAGTTGGGATGGACAGTAGCTAGCACATTGGTTTGATAGCATAGTTGGGATGGACAGTAGCTAGCACATTGGTTTGATAGCAGCATAGTTGGGATGGACAGTAGCTAGCACATTGGTTTGATAGTAGCATAGTTGGGATGGACAGTAGCTAGCACATTGGTTTGATAGCAGCATAGTTGGGATGGACAGTAGCTAGCACATTGGTTTGATAGTAGCATAGTTGGGATGGACAGTAGCTAGCACATTGGTTTGATAGTAGCAAAGTTGGGATGGACAGTAGCTAGCACATTGGTTTGATAGCAGCATAGTTGGGATGGACAGTAGCTAGCACATTGGTTTGATAGTAGCATAGTTGGGATGGACAGTAGCTAGCGCATTGGTTTGATAGTAGCATAGTTGGGATGGACAGTAGCTAGCGCATTGGTTTGATAGCATAGTTGGGATGGACAGTAGCTAGCACATTGGTTTGATAGCAGCATAGTTGGGATGGACAGTAGCTAGCACATTGGTTTGATGGATGGACAGTAGCTAGCACATTGGTTTGATAGTAGCATAGTTGGGATGGACAGTAGCCAGCGCATTGGTTTGATAGTAGCATAGTTGGGATGGACAGTAGCTAGCGCATTGGTTTGATAGTAGCATAGTTGGGATGGACAGTAGCTATTACATTGGTTTGATATCATAGTTGGGATGGACAATAGCTAGCGCATTGGTTTGATAGTAGCATAGTTGGGATGGACTGTAGCTAGCGCATTGGTTTGATAGTAGCATAGTTGGGATGGACAGTAGCTAGCGCATTGGTTTGATAGTAGCATAGTTGGGATGGACAGTAGCTATTACATTGGTTAGATAGCATAGTTGGGATGGACAGTAGCTAGCACATTGGTTTGATAGCATCATAGTTGGGATGGACAGTAGCTAGCACATTGGTTTGATAGTAGCATAGTTGGGATTGACAGTAGCTAGCACATTGGTTTGATAGTAGCATAGTTGGGATGGACAGTAGCTAGCGCATTGGTTTGACAGTAGCATAGTTGGGATGGACAGTAGCTAGCGCATTGGTTTGATAGTGGCATAGTTGGGATAGACAGTAGCTAGCGCATTGGTTTGATAGTGGCATAGTTGGGATGGACAGTAGCTAGCGCATTGGTTTGATAGTAGCATAGTTGGGATGGACAGTAGCTAGCACATTGGTTTGATAGCATCATAGTTGGGATGGACAGTAGCTAGCGCATTGGTTTGATAGTAGCATAGTTGGGATTGACAGTAGCTAGCGCATTGGTTTGATAGTAGCATAGTTGGGGTGGACTCTAGCTAGCGCATTGGTTTGATAGTAGCATAGTTGGGATCGACAGTAGCTAGCGCATTGGTTTGATAGTAGCATAGTTGGGATGGACAGTAGCTAGCACATTGGTTTGATGGATGGACAGTAGCTAGCACATTGGTTTGATAGTAGCATAGTTGGGATGGACAGTAGCTAGCGCATTGGTTTGATAGTAGCATAGTTGGGATGGACTGTAGCTAGCACATTGGTTTGATAGTAGCATAGTTGGGATGGACAGTAGCTAGCGCATTGGTTTGATAGTAGCATAGTTGGGATGGACAGTAGCTAGCACATTGGTTTGATAGCATAGTTGGGATTGACAGTAGCTAGCACATTGGTTTGATAGTAGCATAGTTGGGATGGACAGTAGCTAGCACATTGGTTTGATAGTAGCATAGTTAAGATGGACAGTAGCTAGCACATTGGTTTGATGGATGGACAGTAGCTAGCACATTGGTTTGATAGTAGCATAGTTGGGATGGACAGTAGCTAGCACATTGGTTTGATAGTAGCATAGTTGGGATGGACAGTAGCTAGCACATTGGTTTGATGGATGGACAGTAGCTAGCGCATTGGTTTGATAGTAGCATAGTTGGGATGGACAGTAGCTAGCGCATTGGTTTGATAGCATAGTTGGGATGGACAGTAGCTAGCACATTGGTTTGATAGTAGCATAGTTGGGATGGACAGTAGCTAGCGCATTGGTTTGATAGCATAGCTGGGATGGACAGTAGCTAGCACATTGGTTTGATAGCAGCATAGTTGGGATGGACAGTAGCTAGCACATTGGTTTGATAGTAGCATAGTTGGGATTGACAGTAGCTAGCACATTGGTTTGATAGTAGCATAGTTGGGATGGACAGTAGCTAGCGCATTGGTTTGACAGTAGCATAGTTGGGATGGACAGTAGCTAGCGCATTGGTTTGATAGTGGCATAGTTGGGATAGACAGTAGCTAGCGCATTGGTTTGATAGTGGCACAGTTGGGATGGACAGTAGCTGGCGCATTGGTTTGATAGCATAGTTGGGATGGACAGTAGCTAGCACATTGGTTTGATAGCATAGTTGGGATGGACAGTAGCTAGCACATTGGTTTGATAGCAGCATAGTTGGGATGGACAGTAGCTAGCACATTGGTTTGATAGTAGCATAGTTGGGATGGACAGTAGCTAGCACATTGGTTTGATAGCAGCATAGTTGGGATGGACAGTAGCTAGCACATTGGTTTGATAGTAGCATAGTTGGGATTGACAGTAGCTAGCACATTGGTTTGATAGTAGCAAAGTTGGGATGGACAGTAGCTAGCACATTGGTTTGATAGCAGCATAGTTGGGATGGACAGTAGCTAGCACATTGGTTTGATAGTAGCATAGTTGGGATGGACAGTAGCTAGCGCATTGGTTTGATAGTAGCATAGTTGGGATGGACAGTAGCTAGCGCATTGGTTTGATAGCATAGTTGGGATGGACAGTAGCTAGCACATTGGTTTGATAGCAGCATAGTTGGGATGGACAGTAGCTAGCACATTGGTTTGATGGATGGACAGTAGCTAGCACATTGGTTTGATAGTAGCATAGTTGGGATGGACAGTAGCTAGCGCATTGGTTTGATAGTAGCATAGTTGGGATGGACAGTAGCTAGCGCATTGGTTTGATAGTAGCATAGTTGGGATGGACAGTAGCTATTACATTGGTTTGATATCATAGTTGGGATGGACAATAGCTAGCGCATTGGTTTGATAGTAGCATAGTTGGGATGGACTGTAGCTAGCGCATTGGTTTGATAGTAGCATAGTTGGGATGGACAGTAGCTAGCGCATTGGTTTGATAGTAGCATAGTTGGGATGGACAGTAGCTATTACATTGGTTAGATAGCATAGTTGGGATGGACAGTAGCTAGCACATTGGTTTGATAGCATCATAGTTGGGATGGACAATAGCTAGCGCATTGGTTTGATAGTAGCATAGTTGGGATGGACTGTAGCTAGCGCATTGGTTTGATAGTAGCATAGTTGGGATGGACAGTAGCTATTACATTGGTTTGATAGCATAGTTGGGATGGACAGTAGCTAGCGCATTGGTTTGACAGTAGCATAGTTGGGATGGACAGTAGCTAGCGCATTGGTTTGATAGTGGCATAGTTGGGATAGACAGTAGCTAGCGCATTGTTTTGATAGTGGCATAGTTGGGATGGACAGTAGCTAGCGCATTGGTTTGATAGTAGCATAGTTGGGATGGACAATAGCTATTACATTGGTTTGATAGCATCATAGTTGGGATGGACAGTAGCTAGCGCATTGGTTTGATAGTAGCATAGTTGGGATGGACAGTAGCTAGCGCATTGGTTTGATAGTGGCATAGTTGGGATAGACAGTAGCTAGCGCATTGGTTTGATAGCATAGCTGGGATGGACAGTAGCTAGCACATTGGTTTGATAGCAGCATAGTTGGGATGGACAGTAGCTAGCACATTGGTTTGATAGTAGCATAGTTGGGATTGACAGTAGCTAGCACATTGGTTTGATAGTAGCATAGTTGGGATGGACAGTAGCTAGCGCATTGGTTTGACAGTAGCATAGTTGGGATGGACAGTAGCTAGCGCATTGGTTTGATAGTGGCATAGTTGGGATAGACAGTAGCTAGCGCATTGGTTTGATAGTGGCACAGTTGGGATGGACAGTAGCTGGCGCATTGGTTTGATAGCATAGTTGGGATGGACAGTAGCTAGCACATTGGTTTGATAGCATAGTTGGGATGGACAGTAGCTAGCACATTGGTTTGATAGCAGCATAGTTGGGATGGACAGTAGCTAGCACATTGGTTTGATAGTAGCATAGTTGGGATTGACAGTAGCTAGCACATTGGTTTGATAGTAGCAAAGTTGGGATGGACAGTAGCTAGCACATTGGTTTGATAGCAGCATAGTTGGGATGGACAGTAGCTAGCACATTGGTTTGATAGTAGCATAGTTGGGATGGACAGTAGCTAGCGCATTGGTTTGATAGTAGCATAGTTGGGATGGACAGTAGCTAGCGCATTGGTTTGATAGCATAGTTGGGATGGACAGTAGCTAGCACATTGGTTTGATAGCAGCATAGTTGGGATGGACAGTAGCTAGCACATTGGTTTGATGGATGGACAGTAGCTAGCACATTGGTTTGATAGTAGCATAGTTGGGATGGACAGTAGCTAGCGCATTGGTTTGATAGTAGCATAGTTGGGATGGACAGTAGCTAGCGCATTGGTTTGATAGTAGCATAGTTGGGATGGACAGTAGCTATTACATTGGTTTGATATCATAGTTGGGATGGACAATAGCTAGCGCATTGGTTTGATAGTAGCATAGTTGGGATGGACTGTAGCTAGCGCATTGGTTTGATAGTAGCATAGTTGGGATGGACAGTAGCTAGCGCATTGGTTTGATAGTAGCATAGTTGGGATGGACAGTAGCTATTACATTGGTTAGATAGCATAGTTGGGATGGACAGTAGCTAGCACATTGGTTTGATAGCATCATAGTTGGGATGGACAATAGCTAGCGCATTGGTTTGATAGTAGCATAGTTGGGATGGACTGTAGCTAGCGCATTGGTTTGATAGTAGCATAGTTGGGATGGACAGTAGCTATTACATTGGTTTGATAGCATAGTTGGGATGGACAGTAGCTAGCGCATTGGTTTGACAGTAGCATAGTTGGGATGGACAGTAGCTAGCGCATTGGTTTGATAGTGGCATAGTTGGGATAGACAGTAGCTAGCGCATTGTTTTGATAGTGGCATAGTTGGGATGGACAGTAGCTAGCGCATTGGTTTGATAGTAGCATAGTTGGGATGGACAATAGCTATTACATTGGTTTGATAGCATCATAGTTGGGATGGACAGTAGCTAGCGCATTGGTTTGATAGTAGCATAGTTGGGATGGACAGTAGCTAGCGCATTGGTTTGATAGTGGCATAGTTGGGATAGACAGTAGCTAGCGCATTGGTTTGATAGCATAGCTGGGATGGACAGTAGCTAGCACATTGGTTTGATAGCAGCATAGTTGGGATGGACAGTAGCTAGCACATTGGTTTGATAGTAGCATAGTTGGGATTGACAGTAGCTAGCACATTGGTTTGATAGTAGCATAGTTGGGATGGACAGTAGCTAGCGCATTGGTTTGACAGTAGCATAGTTGGGATGGACAGTAGCTAGCGCATTGGTTTGATAGTGGCATAGTTGGGATAGACAGTAGCTAGCGCATTGGTTTGATAGTGGCACAGTTGGGATGGACAGTAGCTGGCGCATTGGTTTGATAGCATAGTTGGGATGGACAGTAGCTAGCACATTGGTTTGATAGCATAGTTGGGATGGACAGTAGCTAGCACATTGGTTTGATAGCAGCATAGTTGGGATGGACAGTAGCTAGCACATTGGTTTGATAGTAGCATAGTTGGGATGGACAGTAGCTAGCACATTGGTTTGATAGCAGCATAGTTGGGATGGACAGTAGCTAGCACATTGGTTTGATAGTAGCATAGTTGGGATTGACAGTAGCTAGCACATTGGTTTGATAGTAGCAAAGTTGGGATGGACAGTAGCTAGCACATTGGTTTGATAGCAGCATAGTTGGGATGGACAGTAGCTAGCACATTGGTTTGATAGTAGCATAGTTGGGATGGACAGTAGCTAGCGCATTGGTTTGATAGTAGCATAGTTGGGATGGACAGTAGCTAGCGCATTGGTTTGATAGCATAGTTGGGATGGACAGTAGCTAGCACATTGGTTTGATAGCAGCATAGTTGGGATGGACAGTAGCTAGCACATTGGTTTGATGGATGGACAGTAGCTAGCACATTGGTTTGATAGTAGCATAGTTGGGATGGACAGTAGCTAGCGCATTGGTTTGATAGTAGCATAGTTGGGATGGACAGTAGCTAGCGCATTGGTTTGATAGTAGCATAGTTGGGATGGACAGTAGCTATTACATTGGTTTGATATCATAGTTGGGATGGACAATAGCTAGCGCATTGGTTTGATAGTAGCATAGTTGGGATGGACTGTAGCTAGCGCATTGGTTTGATAGTAGCATAGTTGGGATGGACAGTAGCTAGCGCATTGGTTTGATAGTAGCATAGTTGGGATGGACAGTAGCTATTACATCGGTTAGATAGCATAGTTGGGATGGACAGTAGCTAGCACATTGGTTTGATAGCATCATAGTTGGGATGGACAATAGCTAGCGCATTGGTTTGATAGTAGCATAGTTGGGATGGACTGTAGCTAGTGCATTGGTTTGATAGTAGCATAGTTGGGATGGACAGTAGCTATTACATTGGTTTGATAGCATAGTTGGGATGGACAGTAGCTAGCGCATTGGTTTGACAGTAGCATAGTTGGGATGGACAGTAGCTAGCGCATTGGTTTGATAGTGGCATAGTTGGGATAGACAGTAGCTAGCGCATTGTTTTGATAGTGGCATAGTTGGGATGGACAGTAGCTAGCGCATTGGTTTGATAGTAGCATAGTTGGGATGGACAATAGCTATTACATTGGTTTGATAGCATCATAGTTGGGATGGACAGTAGCTAGTGCATTGGTTTGATAGTGGCATAGTTGGGATAGACAGTAGCTAGCGCATTGGTTTGATAGTGGCATAGTTGGGATGGACAGTAGCTAGCGCATTGGTTTGATAGTAGCATAGTTGGGATGGACAGTAGCTAGCACATTGGTTTGATAGCATCATAGTTGGGATGGACAGTAGCTAGCGCATTGGTTTGATAGTAGCATAGTTGGGATTGACAGTAGCTAGCGCATTGGTTTGATAGTAGCATAGTTGGGGTGGACTCTAGCTAGCACATTGGTTTGATAGTAGCATAGTTGGGATGGACAGTAGCTAGCGCATTGGTTTGATAGTAGCATAGTTGGGATGGACAGTAGCTAGCACATTGGTTTGATGGATGGACAGTAGCTAGCACATTGGTTTGATAGTAGCATAGTTGGGATGGACAGTAGCTAGCGCATTGGTTTGATAGTAGCATAGTTGGGATGGACTGTAGCTAGCGCATTGGTTTGATAGTAGCATAGTTGGGATTGACAGTAGCTAGCACATTGGTTTGATAGTAGCAAAGTTGGGATGGACAGTAGCTAGCACATTGGTTTGATAGCAGCATAGTTGGGATGGACAGTAGCTAGCACATTGGTTTGATAGTAGCATAGTTGGGATGGACAGTAGCTAGCGCATTGCTTTGATAGTAGCATAGTTGGGATGGACAGTAGCTAGCGCATTGGTTTGATAGCATAGTTGGGATGGACAGTAGCTAGCACATTGGTTTGATAGCAGCATAGTTGGGATGGACAGTAGCTAGCACATTGGTTTGATGGTTGGACAGTAGCTAGCACATTGGTTTGATAGTAGCATAGTTGGGATGGACAGTAGCTAGCGCATTGGTTTGATAGTAGCATAGTTGGGATGGACAGTAGCTAGCGCATTGGTTTGATAGCATAGTTGGGATGGACAGTAGCTAGCACATTGGTTTGATAGCAGCATAGTTGGGATGGACAGTAGCTAGCACATTGGTTTGATGGATGGACAGTAGCTAGCACATTGGTTTGATAGTAGCATAGTTGGGATGGACAGTAGCTAGCGCATTGGTTTGATAGTAGCATAGTTGGGATGGACAGTAGCTAGCGCATTGGTTTGATAGTAGCATAGTTGGGATGGACAGTAGCTATTACATTGGTTTGATATCATAGTTGGGATGGACAATAGCTAGCGCATTGGTTTGATAGTAGCATAGTTGGGATGGACTGTAGCTAGCGCATTGGTTTGATAGTAGCATAGTTGGGATGGACAGTAGCTAGCGCATTGGTTTGATAGTAGCATAGTTGGGATGGACAGTAGCTATTACATTGGTTAGATAGCATAGTTGGGATGGACAGTAGCTAGCACATTGGTTTGATAGCATCATAGTTGGGATGGACAGTAGCTAGCACATTGGTTTGATAGTAGCATAGTTGGGATTGACAGTAGCTAGCACATTGGTTTGATAGTAGCATAGTTGGGATGGACAGTAGCTAGCGCATTGGTTTGACAGTAGCATAGTTGGGATGGACAGTAGCTAGCGCATTGGTTTGATAGTGGCATAGTTGGGATAGACAGTAGCTAGCGCATTGGTTTGATAGTGGCATAGTTGGGATGGACAGTAGCTAGCGCATTGGTTTGATAGTAGCATAGTTGGGATGGACAGTAGCTAGCACATTGGTTTGATAGCATCATAGTTGGGATGGACAGTAGCTAGCGCATTGGTTTGATAGTAGCATAGTTGGGATGGACAGTAGCTAGCGCATTGGTTTGATAGTAGCATAGTTGGGGTGGACTCTAGCTAGCGCATTGGTTTGATAGTAGCATAGTTGGGATGGACAGTAGCTAGCGCATTGGTTTGATAGTAGCATAGTTGGGATGGACAGTAGCTAGCACATTGGTTTGATGGATGGACAGTAGCTAGCACATTGGTTTGATAGTAGCATAGTGGGGATGGACAGTAGCTAGCGCATTGGTTTGATAGTAGCATAGTTGGGATGGACTGTAGCTAGCGCATTGGTTTGATAGTAGCATAGTTGGGATGGACAGTAGCTAGCGCATTGGTTTGATAGTAGCATAGTTGGGATGGACAGTAGCTAGCACATTGGTTTGATAGCATAGTTGGGATTGACAGTAGCTAGCACATTGGTTTGATAGTAGCATAGTTGGGATGGACAGTAGCTAGCACATTGGTTTGATAGTAGCATAGTTGGGATGGACAGTAGCTAGCACATTGGTTTGATGGATGGACAGTAGCTAGCACATTGGTTTGATAGTAGCATAGTTGGGATGGACAGTAGCTAGCACATTGGTTTGATAGTAGCATAGTTGGGATGGACAGTAGCAAGCACATTGGTTTGATGGATGGACAGTAGCTAGCGCATTGGTTTGATAGTAGCATAGTTGGGATGGACAGTAGCTAGCGCATTGGTTTGATAGCATAGTTGGGATGGACAGTAGCTAGCACATTGGTTTGATAGTAGCATAGTTGGGATGGACAGTAGCTAGCGCATTGGTTTGATAGCATAGCTGGGATGGACAGTAGCTAGCACATTGGTTTGATAGCAGCATAGTTGGGATGGACAGTAGCTAGCACATTGGTTTGATAGTAGCATAGTTGGGATTGACAGTAGCTAGCACATTGGTTTGATAGTAGCATAGTTGGGATGGACAGTAGCTAGCGCATTGGTTTGACAGTAGCATAGTTGGGATGGACAGTAGCTAGCGCATTGGTTTGATAGTGGCATAGTTGGGATAGACAGTAGCTAGCGCATTGGTTTGATAGTGGCACAGTTGGGATGGACAGTAGCTGGCGCATTGGTTTGATAGCATAGTTGGGATGGACAGTAGCTAGCACATTGGTTTGATAGCATAGTTGGGATGGACAGTAGCTAGCACATTGGTTTGATAGCAGCATAGTTGGGATGGACAGTAGCTAGCACATTGGTTTGATAGTAGCATAGTTGGGATGGACAGTAGCTAGCACATTGGTTTGATAGCAGCATAGTTGGGATGGACAGTAGCTAGCACATTGGTTTGATAGTAGCATAGTTGGGATTGACAGTAGCTAGCACATTGGTTTGATAGTAGCAAAGTTGGGATGGACAGTAGCTAGCACATTGGTTTGATAGCAGCATAGTTGGGATGGACAGTAGCTAGCACATTGGTTTGATAGTAGCATAGTTGGGATGGACAGTAGCTAGCGCATTGGTTTGATAGTAGCATAGTTGGGATGGACAGTAGCTATTACATTGGTTAGATAGCATAGTTGGGATGGACAGTAGCTAGCACATTGGTTTGATAGCATCATAGTTGGGATGGACAATAGCTAGCGCATTGGTTTGATAGTAGCATAGTTGGGATGGACTGTAGCTAGCGCATTGGTTTGATAGTAGCATAGTTGGGATGGACAGTAGCTATTACATTGGTTTGATAGCATAGTTGGGATGGACAGTAGCTAGCGCATTGGTTTGACAGTAGCATAGTTGGGATGGACAGTAGCTAGCGCATTGGTTTGATAGTGGCATAGTTGGGATAGACAGTAGCTAGCGCATTGTTTTGATAGTGGCATAGTTGGGATGGACAGTAGCTAGCGCATTGGTTTGATAGTAGCATAGTTGGGATGGACAATAGCTATTACATTGGTTTGATAGCATCATAGTTGGGATGGACAGTAGCTAGCGCATTGGTTTGATAGTAGCATAGTTGGGATGGACAGTAGCTAGCGCATTGGTTTGATAGTGGCATAGTTGGGATAGACAGTAGCTAGCGCATTGGTTTGATAGCATAGCTGGGATGGACAGTAGCTAGCACATTGGTTTGATAGCAGCATAGTTGGGATGGACAGTAGCTAGCACATTGGTTTGATAGTAGCATAGTTGGGATTGACAGTAGCTAGCACATTGGTTTGATAGTAGCATAGTTGGGATGGACAGTAGCTAGCGCATTGGTTTGACAGTAGCATAGTTGGGATGGACAGTAGCTAGCGCATTGGTTTGATAGTGGCATAGTTGGGATAGACAGTAGCTAGCGCATTGGTTTGATAGTGGCACAGTTGGGATGGACAGTAGCTGGCGCATTGGTTTGATAGCATAGTTGGGATGGACAGTAGCTAGCACATTGGTTTGATAGCATAGTTGGGATGGACAGTAGCTAGCACATTGGTTTGATAGCAGCATAGTTGGGATGGACAGTAGCTAGCACATTGGTTTGATAGTAGCATAGTTGGGATGGACAGTAGCTAGCACATTGGTTTGATAGCAGCATAGTTGGGATGGACAGTAGCTAGCACATTGGTTTGATAGTAGCATAGTTGGGATTGACAGTAGCTAGCACATTGGTTTGATAGTAGCAAAGTTGGGATGGACAGTAGCTAGCACATTGGTTTGATAGCAGCATAGTTGGGATGGACAGTAGCTAGCACATTGGTTTGATAGTAGCATAGTTGGGATGGACAGTAGCTAGCGCATTGGTTTGATAGTAGCATAGTTGGGATGGACAGTAGCTAGCGCATTGGTTTGATAGCATAGTTGGGATGGACAGTAGCTAGCAAATTGGTTTGATAGCAGCATAGTTGGGATGGACAGTAGCTAGCACATTGGTTTGATGGATGGACAGTAGCTAGCACATTGGTTTGATAGTAGCATAGTTGGGATGGACAGTAGCTAGCGCATTGGTTTGATAGTAGCATAGTTGGGATGGACAGTAGCTAGCGCATTGGTTTGATAGTAGCATAGTTGGGATGGACAGTAGCTATTACATTGGTTTGATATCATAGTTGGGATGGACAATAGCTAGCGCATTGGTTTGATAGTAGCATTGTTGGGATGGACTGTAGCTAGCGCATTGGTTTGATAGTAGCATAGTTGGGATGGACAGTAGCTAGCGCATTGGTTTGATAGTAGCATAGTTGGGATGGACAGTAGCTATTACATTGGTTAGATAGCATAGTTGGGATGGACAGTAGCTAGCACATTGGTTTGATAGCATCATAGTTGGGATGGACAATAGCTAGCGCATTGGTTTGATAGTAGCATAGTTGGGATGGACTGTAGCTAGCGCATTGGTTTGATAGTAGCATAGTTGGGATGGACAGTAGCTATTACATTGGTTTGATAGCATAGTTGGGATGGACAGTAGCTAGCGCATTGGTTTGACAGTAGCATAGTTGGGATGGACAGTAGCTAGCGCATTGGTTTGATAGTGGCATAGTTGGGATAGACAGTAGCTAGCGCATTGTTTTGATAGTGGCATAGTTGGGATGGACAGTAGCTAGCGCATTGGTTTGATAGTAGCATAGTTGGGATGGACAATAGCTATTACATTGGTTTGATAGCATCATAGTTGGGATGGACAGTAGCTAGCGCATTGGTTTGATAGTAGCATAGTTGGGATGGACAGTAGCTAGCGCATTGGTTTGATAGTGGCATAGTTGGGATAGACAGTAGCTAGCGCATTGGTTTGATAGTGGCATAGTTGGGATGGACAGTAGCTAGCGCATTGGTTTGATAGTAGCATAGTTGGGATGGACAGTAGCTAGCACATTGGTTTGATAGCATCATAGTTGGGATGGACAGTAGCTAGCGCATTGGTTTGATAGTAGCATAGTTGGGATTGACAGTAGCTAGCGCATTGGTTTGATAGTAGCATAGTTGGGGTGGACTCTAGCTAGCACATTGGTTTGATAGTAGCATAGTTGGGATGGACAGTAGCTAGCGCATTGGTTTGATAGTAGCATAGTTGGGATGGACAGTAGCTAGCACATTGGTTTGATGGATGGACAGTAGCTAGCACATTGGTTTGATAGTAGCATAGTTGGGATGGACAGTAGCTAGCGCATTGGTTTGATAGTAGCATAGTTGGGATGGACTGTAGCTAGCGCATTGGTTTGATAGTAGCATAGTTGGGATGGACAGTAGCTAGCGCATTGGTTTGATAGTAGCATAGTTGGGATGGACAGTAGCTAGCGCATTGGTTTGATAGTAGCATAGTTGGGATGGACAGTAGCTAGCACATTGGTTTGATAGCATAGTTGGGATTGACAGTAGCTAGCACATTGGTTTGATAGTAGCATAGTTGGGATGGACAGTAGCTAGCACATTGGTTTGATAGTAGCATAGTTGGGATGGACAGTAGCTAGCACATTGGTTTGATGGATGGACAGTAGCTAGCACATTGGTTTGATAGTAGCATAGTTGGGATGGACAGTAGCTAGCACATTGGTTTGATAGTAGCATAGTTGGGATGGACAGTAGCTAGCACATTGGTTTGATGGATGGACAGTAGCTAGCGTATTGGTTTGATAGTAGCATAGTTGGGATGGACAGTAGCTAGCGCATTGGTTTGATAGCATAGTTGGGATGGACAGTAGCTAGCACATTGGTTTGATAGTAGCATAGTTGGGATGGACAGTAGCTAGCGCATTGGTTTGATAGCATAGCTGGGATGGACAGTAGCTAGCACATTGGTTTGATAGCAGCATAGTTGGGATGGACAGTAGCTAGCACATTGGTTTGATAGTAGCATAGTTGGGATTGACAGTAGCTAGCACATTGGTTTGATAGTAGCATAGTTGGGATGGACAGTAGCTAGCGCATTGGTTTGATAGTGGCATAGTTGGGATAGACAGTAGCTAGCGCATTGGTTTGATAGTGGCACAGTTGGGATGGACAGTAGCTGGCGCATTGGTTTGATAGCATAGTTGGGATGGACAGTAGCTAGCACATTGGTTTGATAGCAGCATAGTTGGGATGGACAGTAGCTAGCACATTGGTTTGATAGTAGCATAGTTGGGATGGACAGTAGCTAGCGCATTGGTTTGATAGCATAGCTGGGATGGACAGTAGCTAGCACATTGGTTTGATAGCAGCATAGTTGGGATGGACAGTAGCTAGCACATTGGTTTGATAGTAGCATAGTTGGGATTGACAGTAGCTAGCACATTGGTTTGATAGTAGCATAGTTGGGATGGACAGTAGCTAGCGCATTGGTTTGACAGTAGCATAGTTGGGATGGACAGTAGCTAGCGCATTGGTTTGATAGTGGCATAGTTGGGATAGACAGTAGCTAGCGCATTGGTTTGATAGTGGCACAGTTGGGATGGACAGTAGCTGGCGCATTGGTTTGATAGCATAGTTGGGATGGACAGTAGCTAGCACATTGGTTTGATAGCATAGTTGGGATGGACAGTAGCTAGCACATTGGTTTGATAGCAGCATAGTTGGGATGGACAGTAGCTAGCACATTGGTTTGATAGTAGCATAGTTGGGATGGACAGTAGCTAGCACATTGGTTTGATAGTAGCATAGTTGGGATGGACAGTAGCTAGCACATTGGTTTGATGGATGGACAGTAGCTAGCGCATTGGTTTGATAGTAGCATAGTTGGGATGGACAGTAGCTAGCGCATTGGTTTGATAGCATAGTTGGGATGGACAGTAGCTAGCACATTGGTTTGATAGTAGCATAGTTGGGATGGACAGTAGCTAGCGCATTGGTTTGATAGCATAGCTGGGATGGACAGTAGCTAGCACATTGGTTTGATAGCAGCATAGTTGGGATGGACAGTAGCTAGCACATTGGTTTGATAGTAGCATAGTTGGGATTGACAGTAGCTAGCACATTGGTTTGATAGTAGCATAGTTGGGATGGACAGTAGCTAGCGCATTGGTTTGACAGTAGCATAGTTGGGATGGACAGTAGCTAGCGCATTGGTTTGATAGTGGCATAGTTGGGATAGACAGTAGCTAGCGCATTGGTTTGATAGTGGCACAGTTGGGATGGACAGTAGCTAGCACATTGGTTTGATAGCAGCATAGTTGGGATGGACAGTAGCTAGCACATTGGTTTGATAGTAGCATAGTTGGGATTGACAGTAGCTAGCACATTGGTTTGATAGTAGCATAGTTGGGATGGACAGTAGCTAGCGCATTGGTTTGACAGTAGCATAGTTGGGATGGACAGTAGCTAGCGCATTGGTTTGATAGTGGCATAGTTGGGATAGACAGTAGCTAGCGCATTGGTTTGATAGTGGCACAGTTGGGATGGACAGTAGCTGGCGCATTGGTTTGATGGCATAGTTGGGATGGACAGTAGCTAGCACATTGGTTTGATAGCATAGTTGGGATGGACAGTAGCTAGCACATTGGTTTGATAGCAGCATAGTTGGGATGGACAGTAGCTAGCACATTGGTTTGATAGTAGCATAGTTGGGATGGACAGTAGCTAGCGCATTGGTTTGATAGCATAGCTGGGATGGACAGTAGCTAGCACATTGGTTTGATAGCAGCATAGTTGGGATGGACAGTAGCTAGCACATTGGTTTGATAGTAGCATAGTTGGGATTGACAGTAGCTAGCACATTGGTTTGATAGTAGCATAGTTGGGATGGACAGTAGCTAGCGCATTGGTTTGACAGTAGCATAGTTGGGATGGACAGTAGCTAGCGCATTGGTTTGATAGTGGCATAGTTGGGATAGACAGTAGCTAGCGCATTGGTTTGATAGTGGCACAGTTGGGATGGACAGTAGCTGGCGCATTGGTTTGATAGCATAGTTGGGATGGACAGTAGCTAGCACATTGGTTTGATAGCATAGTTGGGATGGACAGTAGCGAGCACATTGGTTTGATAGCAGCATAGTTGGGATGGACAGTAGCTAGCACATTGGTTTGATAGTAGCATAGTTGGGATGGACAGTAGCTAGCACATTGGTTTGATAGTAGCATAGTTGGGATGGACAGTAGCTAGCACATTGGTTTGATGGATGGACAGTAGCTAGCGCATTGGTTTGATAGTAGCATAGTTGGGATGGACAGTAGCTAGCGCATTGGTTTGATAGCATAGTTGGGATGGACAGTAGCTAGCACATTGGTTTGATAGTAGCATAGTTGGGATGGACAGTAGCTAGCGCATTGGTTTGATAGCATAGCTGGGATGGACAGTAGCTAGCACATTGGTTTGATAGCAGCATAGTTGGGATGGACAGTAGCTAGCACATTGGTTTGATAGTAGCATAGTTGGGATTGACAGTAGCTAGCACATTGGTTTGATAGTAGCATAGTTGGGATGGACAGTAGCTAGCGCATTGGTTTGACAGTAGCATAGTTGGGATGGACAGTAGCTAGCGCATTGGTTTGATAGTGGCATAGTTGGGATAGACAGTAGCTAGCGCATTGGTTTGATAGTGGCACAGTTGGGATGGACAGTAGCTGGCACATTGGTTTGATAGCATAGTTGGGATGGACAGTAGCTAGCACATTGGTTTGATAGCATAGTTGGGATGGACAGTAGCTAGCACATTGGTTTGATAGCAGCATAGTTGGGATGGACAGTAGCTAGCACATTGGTTTGATAGTAGCATAGTTGGGATGGACAGTAGCTAGCACATTGGTTTGATAGCAGCATAGTTGGGATGGACAGTAGCTAGCACATTGGTTTGATAGTAGCATAGTTGGGATGGACAGTAGCTAGCACATTGGTTTGATAGTAGCAAAGTTGGGATGGACAGTAGCTAGCACATTGGTTTGATAGCAGCATAGTTGGGATGGACAGTAGCTAGCACATTGGTTTGATAGTAGCATAGTTGGGATGGACAGTAGCTAGCGCATTGGTTTGATAGTAGCATAGTTGGGATGGACAGTAGCTAGCGCATTGGTTTGATAGCATAGTTGGGATGGACAGTAGCTAGCACATTGGTTTGATAGCAGCATAGTTGGGATGGACAGTAGCTAGCACATTGGTTTGATGGATGGACAGTAGCTAGCACATTGGTTTGATAGTAGCATAGTTGGGATGGACAGTAGCCAGCGCATTGGTTTGATAGTAGCATAGTTGGGATGGACAGTAGCTAGCGCATTGGTTTGATAGTAGCATAGTTGGGATGGACAGTAGCTATTACATTGGTTTGATATCATAGTTGGGATGGACAATAGCTAGCGCATTGGTTTGATAGTAGCATAGTTGGGATGGACTGTAGCTAGCGCATTGGTTTGATAGTAGCATAGTTGGGATGGACAGTAGCTAGCGCATTGGTTTGATAGTAGCATAGTTGGGATGGACAGTAGCTATTACATTGGTTAGATAGCATAGTTGGGATGGACAGTAGCTAGCACATTGGTTTGATAGCATCATAGTTGGGATGGACAGTAGCTAGCACATTGGTTTGATAGTAGCATAGTTGGGATTGACAGTAGCTAGCACATTGGTTTGATAGTAGCATAGTTGGGATGGACAGTAGCTAGCGCATTGGTTTGACAGTAGCATAGTTGGGATGGACAGTAGCTAGCGCATTGGTTTGATAGTGGCATAGTTGGGATAGACAGTAGCTAGCGCATTGGTTTGATAGTGGCATAGTTGGGATGGACAGTAGCTAGCGCATTGGTTTGATAGTAGCATAGTTGGGATGGACAGTAGCTAGCACATTGGTTTGATAGCATCATAGTTGGGATGGACAGTAGCTAGCGCATTGGTTTGATAGTAGCATAGTTGGGATTGACAGTAGCTAGCGCATTGGTTTGATAGTAGCATAGTTGGGGTGGACTCTAGCTAGCGCATTGGTTTGATAGTAGCATAGTTGGGATGGACAGTAGCTAGCGCATTGGTTTGATAGTAGCATAGTTGGGATGGACAGTAGCTAGCACATTGGTTTGATGGATGGACAGTAGCTAGCACATTGGTTTGATAGTAGCATAGTTGGGATGGACAGTAGCTAGCGCATTGGTTTGATAGTAGCATAGTTGGGATGGACTGTAGCTAGCGCATTGGTTTGATAGTAGCATAGTTGGGATGGGCAGTAGCTAGCGCATTGGTTTGATAGTAGCATAGTTGGGATGGACAGTAGCTAGCACATTGGTTTGATAGCATAGTTGGGATTGACAGTAGCTAGCACATTGGTTTGATAGTAGCATAGTTGGGATGGACAGTAGCTAGCACATTGGTTTGATAGTAGCATAGTTAAGATGGACAGTAGCTAGCACATTGGTTTGATGGATGGACAGTAGCTAGCACATTGGTTTGATAGTAGCATAGTTGGGATGGACAGTAGCTAGCACATTGGTTTGATAGTAGCATAGTTGGGATGGACAGTAGCTAGCACATTGGTTTGATGGATGGACAGTAGCTAGCGCATTGGTTTGATAGTAGCATAGTTGGGATGGACAGTAGCTAGCGCATTGGTTTGATAGCATAGTTGAGATGGACAGTAGCTAGCACATTGGTTTGATAGTAGCATAGTTGGGATGGACAGTAGCTAGCGCATTGGTTTGATAGCATAGCTGGGATGGACAGTAGCTAGCACATTGGTTTGATAGCAGCATAGTTGGGATGGACAGTAGCTAGCACATTGGTTTGATAGTAGCATAGTTGGGATTGACAGTAGCTAGCACATTGGTTTGATAGTAGCATAGTTGGGATGGACAGTAGCTAGCGCATTGGTTTGACAGTAGCATAGTTGGGATGGACAGTAGCTAGCGCATTGGTTTGATAGTGGCATAGTTGGGATAGACAGTAGCTAGCGCATTGGTTTGATAGTGGCACAGTTGGGATGGACAGTAGCTGGCGCATTGGTTTGATAGCATAGTTGGGATGGACAGTAGCTAGCACATTGGTTTGATAGCATAGTTGGGATGGACAGTAGCTAGCACATTGGTTTGATAGCAGCATAGTTGGGATGGACAGTAGCTAGCACATTGGTTTGATAGTAGCATAGTTGGGATGGACAGTAGCTAGCACATTGGTTTGATAGCAGCATAGTTGGGATGGACAGTAGCTAGCACATTGGTTTGATAGTAGCATAGTTGGGATTGACAGTAGCTAGCACATTGGTTTGATAGTAGCAAAGTTGGGATGGACAGTAGCTAGCACATTGGTTTGATAGCAGCATAGTTGGGATGGACAGTAGCTAGCACATTGGTTTGATAGTAGCATAGTTGGGATGGACAGTAGCTAGCGCATTGGTTTGATAGTAGCATAGTTGGGATGGACAGTAGCTAGCGCATTGGTTTGATAGCATAGTTGGGATGGACAGTAGCTAGCACATTGGTTTGATAGCAGCATAGTTGGGATGGACAGTAGCTAGCACATTGGTTTGATGGATGGACAGTAGCTAGCACATTGGTTTGATAGTAGCATAGTTGGGATGGACAGTAGCTAGCGCATTGGTTTGATAGTAGCATAGTTGGGATGGACAGTAGCTAGCGCATTGGTTTGATAGTAGCATAGTTGGGATGGACAGTAGCTATTACATTGGTTTGATATCATAGTTGGGATGGACAATAGCTAGCGCATTGGTTTGATAGTAGCATAGTTGGGATGGACTGTAGCTAGCGCATTGGTTTGATAGTAGCATAGTTGGGATGGACAGTAGCTAGCGCATTGGTTTGATAGTAGCATAGTTGGGATGGACAGTAGCTATTACATTGGTTAGATAGCATAGTTGGGATGGACAGTAGCTAGCACATTGGTTTGATAGCATCATAGTTGGGATGGACAATAGCTAGCGCATTGGTTTGATAGTAGCATAGTTGGGATGGACTGTAGCTAGCGCATTGGTTTGATAGTAGCATAGTTGGGATGGACAGTAGCTATTACATTGGTTTGATAGCATAGTTGGGATGGACAGTAGCTAGCGCATTGGTTTGACAGTAGCATAGTTGGGATGGACAGTAGCTAGCGCATTGGTTTGATAGTGGCATAGTTGGGATAGACAGTAGCTAGCGTATTGTTTTGATAGTGGCATAGTTGGGATGGACAGTAGCTAGCGCATTGGTTTGATAGTAGCATAGTTGGGATGGACAATAGCTATTACATTGGTTTGATAGCATCATAGTTGGGATGGACAGTAGCTAGCGCATTGGTTTGATAGTAGCATAGTTGGGATGGACAGTAGCTAGCGCATTGGTTTGATAGTGGCATAGTTGGGATAGACAGTAGCTAGCGCATTGGTTTGATAGCATAGCTGGGATGGACAGTAGCTAGCACATTGGTTTGATAGCAGCATAGTTGGGATGGACAGTAGCTAGCACATTGGTTTGATAGTAGCATAGTTGGGATGGACAGTAGCTAGCACATTGGTTTGATAGTAGCAAAGTTGGGATGGACAGTAGCTAGCACATTGGTTTGATAGCAGCATAGTTGGGATGGACAGTAGCTAGCACATTGGTTTGATAGTAGCATAGTTGGGATGGACAGTAGCTAGCGCATTGGTTTGATAGTAGCATAGTTGGGATGGACAGTAGCTAGCGCATTGGTTTGATAGCATAGTTGGGATGGACAGTAGCTAGCACATTGGTTTGATAGCAGCATAGTTGGGATGGACAGTAGCTAGCACATTGGTTTGATGGATGGACAGTAGCTAGCACATTGGTTTGATAGTAGCATAGTTGGGATGGACAGTAGCCAGCGCATTGGTTTGATAGTAGCATAGTTGGGATGGACAGTAGCTAGCGCATTGGTTTGATAGTAGCATAGTTGGGATGGACAGTAGCTATTACATTGGTTTGATATCATAGTTGGGATGGACAATAGCTAGCGCATTGGTTTGATAGTAGCATAGTTGGGATGGACTGTAGCTAGCGCATTGGTTTGATAGTAGCATAGTTGGGATGGACAGTAGCTAGCGCATTGGTTTGATAGTAGCATAGTTGGGATGGACAGTAGCTATTACATTGGTTAGATAGCATAGTTGGGATGGACAGTAGCTAGCACATTGGTTTGATAGCATCATAGTTGGGATGGACAGTAGCTAGCACATTGGTTTGATAGTAGCATAGTTGGGATTGACAGTAGCTAGCACATTGGTTTGATAGTAGCATAGTTGGGATGGACAGTAGCTAGCGCATTGGTTTGACAGTAGCATAGTTGGGATGGACAGTAGCTAGCGCATTGGTTTGATAGTGGCATAGTTGGGATAGACAGTAGCTAGCGCATTGGTTTGATAGTGGCATAGTTGGGATGGACAGTAGCTAGCGCATTGGTTTGATAGTAGCATAGTTGGGATGGACAGTAGCTAGCACATTGGTTTGATAGCATCATAGTTGGGATGGACAGTAGCTAGCGCATTGGTTTGATAGTAGCATAGTTGGGATTGACAGTAGCTAGCGCATTGGTTTGATAGTAGCATAGTTGGGGTGGACTCTAGCTAGCGCATTGGTTTGATAGTAGCATAGTTGGGATGGACAGTAGCTAGCGCATTGGTTTGATAGTAGCATAGTTGGGATGGACAGTAGCTAGCACATTGGTTTGATGGATGGACAGTAGCTAGCACATTGGTTTGATAGTAGCATAGTTGGGATGGACAGTAGCTAGCGCATTGGTTTGATAGTAGCATAGTTGGGATGGACTGTAGCTAGCGCATTGGTTTGATAGTAGCATAGTTGGGATGGACAGTAGCTAGCGCATTGGTTTGATAGTAGCATAGTTGGGATGGACAGTAGCTAGCACATTGGTTTGATAGCATAGTTGGGATTGACAGTAGCTAGCACATTGGTTTGATAGTAGCATAGTTGGGATGGACAGTAGCTAGCACATTGGTTTGATAGTAGCATAGTTAAGATGGACAGTAGCTAGCACATTGGTTTGATGGATGGACAGTAGCTAGCACATTGGTTTGATAGTAGCATAGTTGGGATGGACAGTAGCTAGCACATTGGTTTGATAGTAGCATAGTTGGGATGGACAGTAGCTAGCACATTGGTTTGATGGATGGACAGTAGCTAGCGCATTGGTTTGATAGTAGCATAGTTGGGATGGACAGTAGCTAGCGCATTGGTTTGATAGCATAGTTGGGATGGACAGTAGCTAGCACATTGGTTTGATAGTAGCATAGTTGGGATGGACAGTAGCTAGCGCATTGGTTTGATAGCATAGCTGGGATGGACAGTAGCTAGCACATTGGTTTGATAGCAGCATAGTTGGGATGGACAGTAGCTAGCACATTGGTTTGATAGTAGCATAGTTGGGATTGACAGTAGCTAGCACATTGGTTTGATAGTAGCATAGTTGGGATGGACAGTAGCTAGCGCATTGGTTTGACAGTAGCATAGTTGGGATGGACAGTAGCTAGCGCATTGGTTTGATAGTGGCATAGTTGGGATAGACAGTAGCTAGCGCATTGGTTTGATAGTGGCACAGTTGGGATGGACAGTAGCTGGCGCATTGGTTTGATAGCATAGTTGGGATGGACAGTAGCTAGCACATTGGTTTGATAGCATAGTTGGGATGGACAGTAGCTAGCACATTGGTTTGATAGCAGCATAGTTGGGATGGACAGTAGCTAGCACATTGGTTTGATAGTAGCATAGTTGGGATGGACAGTAGCTAGCACATTGGTTTGATAGCAGCATAGTTGGGATGGACAGTAGCTAGCACATTGGTTTGATAGTAGCATAGTTGGGATTGACAGTAGCTAGCACATTGGTTTGATAGTAGCAAAGTTGGGATGGACAGTAGCTAGCACATTGGTTTGATAGCAGCATAGTTGGGATGGACAGTAGCTAGCACATTGGTTTGATAGTAGCATAGTTGGGATGGACAGTAGCTAGCGCATTGGTTTGATAGTAGCATAGTTGGGATGGACAGTAGCTAGCGCATTGGTTTGATAGCATAGTTGGGATGGACAGTAGCTAGCACATTGGTTTGATAGCAGCATAGTTGGGATGGACAGTAGCTAGC
>NW_028176790.1:5000-12500 GCF_949987555.1 Borostomias antarcticus
CCCAACACATCTACAACCACCTTCCAACACATCTACAACCACCTTCCAACACATCTACAACCAACATCCAACACATCTACAACCAACATCCATCACATCTACAACCACCTTCCAACACATCCACAACCAACATCCAACACATCTACAACCACCTTCCAACACATCTACAACCACCTTCCAACACATCTACAACCAACATCCAACACATCTACAACCAACATCCATCACATCTACAACCACCTTCCAACACATCTACAACCAACATCCATCACACCCACAACCACCTTCCAACACATCTACAACCAACATCCAACACATCTACAACCAACATCCAACACATCTACAACCAACATCAAACACATCTACAACCAACACCCAACACATCTACAACCAACACCCAACACATCTACAACCAACACCCAACACATCTACAACCACCTTCCAACACATCTACAACCACCTTCCAACACATCTACAACCACCTTCCAACACATCTACAACCAACATCCAACACATCTACAACCACCTTCCAACACATCTACAACCAACATCCAACACATCTACAACCAACATCCAACACATCTACAACCAACATCCATCACATCTACAACCACCTTCCAACACATCTACAACCACCTTCCAACACATCTACAACCAACATCCAACACATCTACAACCACCTTCCAACACATCCACAACCAACATCCAACACATCTACAACCACCTTCCAACACATCTACAACCACCATCCAACACATCTACAACCAACACCCAACACATCTACAACCACCTTCCAACACATCTACAACCACCTTCCAACACATCTACAACCACCTTCCAACACATCTACAACCAACACCCAACACATCTACAACCACCTTCCAACACATCTACAACCACCTTCCAACACATCTACAACCACCTTCCAACACATCTACAACCAACATCCAACACATCTACAACCACCTTCCAACACATCTACAACCAACATCCAACACATCTACAACCAACATCCAACACATCTACAACCAACATCCAACACATCTACAACCACCTTCCAACACATCTACAACCACCTTCCAACACATCTACAACCACCTTCCAACACATCTACAACCAACAACCATCACATCTACAACCACCTTCCAACACATCTACAACCAACATCCAACACATCTACAACCACCTTCCAACACATCCACAACCAACACCCAACACATCTACAACCAACATCCAACACATCTACAACCACCTTCCAACACATCCACAACCAACATCCAACACATCTACAACCAACATCCAACACATCCACAACCACCTTCCACATTCAACACATCTACAACCACCTTCCAACACATCTACAACCACCTTCCAACACATCTACAACCAACACATCCACAACCAACATCCAACACATCTACAACCAACATCCAACACACCCACAACCACCTTCCAACACATTCACATCTAATATCCAACAAATCCACAGCCACCATCCAACATCTCTACAACCAACATCCAACACATCCACAACCAACACCCAACACATCTACAACCACCTTCCAACACATCTACAACCACCTTCCAACACATCTACAACCACCTTCCAACACATCCACAACCAACACATCTACAACCACCTTCCAACACATCTACAACCACATCCAACACATCTACAACCACATCCACCATCAATCAACAATAAACAGTTATTATCTCCTACGGCTTAGTGGAGCTCTGAGTGTAGTACTGAGAATAGTATCTGTGTGTACTATCTGTGTGTACTATCTGTGTGTACTATCTGTGTGTACTATCTCAGTGTACTATGTCAGTATAGCAGCCTGCAGAAGACATGTTATTGATTACCCTGAAAGCTCTGTAATTAGGACAATGTTAGAGGCTGCTAGGAGAGGGACTCTTTCTTCTAAAAGTAGAACAAACTGTGTGTGCGTGTGCGTGTGCGTGTGCGCGTGCGTGCGTGTGTGCGTGTGTGTGTCTGTGTCTGTGTCTGTGTGTGTGTGTGTGTGTGTGAGTGTGTGTGTGTGCGTGCGTGCGTGCGTGTGAGTGTGTGCGTGTGTGTGTGTGTGTGCGTGTGCGCGCGTGCGTGTGTGTGTGTGTGTGTGAGTGTGAGTGTGCGAGTGTGTGTGTGCGTGTGTGTGTGTGTGTGTGTGTGTAGGGGGAGTCCAGGGATTCATCTTTGCTGTCAGAGAGGGAGTGGGACGGTATTATTGGAACTGGGCACAGAGAGAAGCAGACACACACTCCTCACACGAACGCCCCCACACGGAGTGAAGGATGACTGCCATTACCTCATATTGTGTGTGTGTGCGCGAGATAGAGAGCAAAAACAAGAAAGTGTTTTTTTTTTATATTTGTGTGTGTGTGTGTGTGTGTGTGTGTGCGCAGACTCTCCTCAAAGAGTTAGAAATGAACCGTTGATTGGTATCCATGGTAACTGAGCCCTCAGGACCACAGGTTCTGGCTGGCGGAGACGGCGGAGAGGGGGTGGGGGGGGGGGGGGAGAGGGAGGGAGCTGGAGGGGGGAGGAGACAAAGAGAGTACTTGGAGAGGAGAAGGGGGTGGGGAGGAGGGCTAGGGTTAGCAGTTTCTTTCCCTGGAATCCGAGAATGTCCTCTACATTATTATACAAGAAGACAACACCGCTGCATCTCTCTTTCCTAGGGTCAGTCTGTCTCTCCTAGGGTCAGTCTGTCTCTTCTAGGGTCAGTCTGTCTCTCCTAGGGTCAGTCTGTCTCTCCTAGGGTCAGTCTGTCTCTCCTAGGGTCAGTCTGTCTCTCCTAGGGTCAGTCTGTCTCTGCGAGGGTCAGTCTGTCTCTCCTAGGGTCAGTCTGTCTCTCCTAGGGTCAGTCTGTCTCTCCTAGGGTCAGTCTGTCTCTCCTAGGGTCAGTCTGTCTCTCCTAGGGTCAGTCTGTCTCTTCTAGGGTCAGTCTGTCTCTCCTAGGGTCAGTCTGTCTCTCCTAGGGTCAGTCTGTCTCTCCGAGGGTCAGTCTGTCTCTCCTAGGGTCAGTCTGTCTCTTCTAGGGTCAGTCTGTCTCTCCTAGGGTCAGTCTGTCTCTTCTAGGGTCAGTCTGTCTCTCCTAGGGTCAGTCTGTCTCTCCTAGGGTCAGTCTGTCTCTCTAGGGTCAGTCTGTCTCTCCTAGGGTCAGTCTGTCTCGCATAGGGTCAGTCTGTCTCTCCTAGGGTCAGTCTGTCTCTCCTAGGGTCAGTCTGTCTCTTCTAGGGTCAGTCTGTCTCTCCTAGGGTCAGTCTGTCTCTCCTAGGGTCAGTCTGTCTCTCCTAGGGTCAGTCTGTCTCTCCTAGGGTCAGTCTGTCTCTCTAGGGTCAGTCTGTCTCTCCTAGGGTCAGTCTGTCTCTCCTAGGGTCAGTCTCTGAAGAGGAGAGACTCCTGCAGCTGTGTGGTGGACTGGACCCAGAGTACAGGTCCTAGTGAGCAGGCTGTAGTGAACAGAGTGTAGATCCTAGTGAGCAGGCTATAGTGAACAGAGTGTAGATCCTAGTGAGCAGGCTATAGTGAACAGAGTGTAGATCCTAGTGAGCAGGCTATAGTGAACAGAGTGTAGATCCTAGTGAGCAGGCTATAGTGAACAGAGTGTAGATCCTAGTGAGCAGGCTATAGTGAACAGAGTGTAGATCCTAGTGAGAAGGCTATAGTGAACAGAGTGTAGATCCTAGTGAGCAGGCTATAGTGAACAGAGTGTAGATCCTAGTGAGCAGGCTATAGTGAACAGAGTGTAGATCCTAGTGAGCAGGCTGTAGTGAGATCACAGACAGAGTATGTATCTTAGTGACCAGGATAGTGAGCTCACAGACATGTACTGTAGATCCTAGTGAGCACGCTGTAGTGAACAGCATAGATCCTAGTGAGAGGACTATAGTGACATCACAGACAGAGTGTAGACTCTAGTGAGGGGACTATAGTGACATCACAGACAGAGTGTAGACTCTAGTGAGAGGACTATAGTGACATAACAGACAGAGTGTAGACTCTAGTGAGGGGACTATAGTGACATCACAGACAGAGAGTAGACTCTAGTGAGGGGACTATAGTGACATAACAGACAGAGTGTAGACTCTAGTGAGGGGACTATAGTGACATCACAGACAGAGAGTAGACTCTAGTGAGGGGACTATAGTGACATCACAGACAGAGAGTAGACTCTAGTGAGGGGACTATAGTGACATCACAGACAGAGTGTACTCTAGTGAGAGGACTATAGTGACATCACAGACAGAGTGTAGACTCTAGTGAGAGGACTATAGTGACATCACAGACAGAGTGTAGACTCTAGTGAGAGGACTATAGTGACATCACAGACAGAGTGTACTCTAGTGAGAGGACTATAGTGACATCACAGACAGAGTGTAGACTCTAGTGAGGGGACTATAGTGACATCACAGACAGAGTGTACTCTAGTGAGAGGACTATAGTGACATCACAGACAGAGTGTAGACTCTAGTGAGGGGACTATAGTGACATCACAGACAGAGTGTAGACTCTAGTGAGGGGACTATAGTGACATCACAGACAGAGTGTACTCTAGTGAGAGGACTATAGTGACATCACAGACAGAGTGTACTCTAGTGAGAGGACTATAGTGACATCACAGACAGAGTGTACTCTAGTGAGGGGACTATAGTGACATAACAGACAGAGTGTAGACTCTAGTGAGGGGACTATAGTGACATCACAGACAGAGAGTAGACTCTAGTGAGGGGACTATAGTGACATAACAGACAGAGTGTAGACTCTAGTGAGGGGACTATAGTGACATCACAGACAGAGAGTAGACTCTAGTGAGGGGACTATAGTGACATCACAGACAGAGAGTAGACTCTAGTGAGGGGACTATAGTGACATCACAGACAGAGTGTAGACTCTAGTGAGGGGACTATAGTGACATCACAGACAGAGTGTAGACTCTAGTGAGAGGACTATAGTGACATCACAGACAGAGTGTAGACTCTAGTGAGGGGACTATAGTGACATCACAGACAGAGTGTAGACTCTAGTGAGAGGACTATAGTGACATCACAGACAGAGTGTACTCTAGTGAGGGGACTATAGTGACATCACAGACAGAGTGTACTCTAGTGAGGGGACTATAGTGACATCACAGACAGAGTGTACTCTAGTGAGGGGACTATAGTGACATCACAGACAGAGTGTACTCTAGTGAGAGGACTATAGTGACATCACAGACAGAGTGTACTCTAGTGAGGGGACTATAGTGACATCACAGACAAGGCTCTGCAGGCTAAATAAAGGAACCCATAAATGACTTTATTTACCTCTTAGGAAATTGGTCCTAATCCTGTGCAGCTTGACTTTCCCCATGTAGGAAATGTGCTCATAGTAGTTTGTGTGTGTGTGTGTGTGTGTGTGTGCGCGCGCGTGTGAGAGTGTGTGTGTTAAGTCACCAGAGAGAGTTTAGTGAAGGCCGTGGTGCAGATGCTAGCCATTATGTGAACAGTGAGCTAATAACAGTGAGAGCCTAATGAATAGCCTGACCGCATGCAGACGCAGAACCACTGGAGCTGGACAAGCCACATGGTTTCCTACGTCTCTATTAGAGTGTGTTTGTGTGTGTCGTCTTCGGGGCACTGAGGTGGTCATCTTGAGCTGCTCTTCCCATCGCTGGACATTATGGAGCAGATAGATCGACTGACTGACCAGTGGGTCTATAGCTCTGGAATATAAACCCAGTATCCCATTCTTCTGAACCCCCACCTCTCTCTCCCTCTTTCTCTCTCTCTCTCCCCCTCTCTCTCTCTCTCTCTCTCTCTCTCTCTCTCTCTCTCTCTCTCTCTCACACACACACATACACACACTTTCCAGCTGTCTGTGTGGTTTGATTGGTGAATTAGTGTGTCGCTGTGCTGCAGTGTAACTCAACGCACGCCCCAGCTGCCAGCTCTCTGAGAGGAGGGGGGCAGGGTTATTGGGTTATTCTCACCCAAAAGAGCAATTACCCCCCCCACCCCCCCCACCCCACCACCCCCATGTCCTCTCTCTGTTTACCTGGAGGGCACCGGCAGCAGAGGAGGCAGGGGACAGGAGGCACGGAGGCACAACTCGTTTGTCTGTGACAGAGGATAAACAGTGGGCCGTGACGGTAGACCCCCCCTCATCTGGTAATAATCGTGTGTGTGTGTGTGTGTGTGTGTGTGTGTGTGTGTGTGTGTGATCCCTGCTCACCACTAAAGCCCCATCCGTTCCAGACTGTCTCTGAAATATGAAGGGGAGGAGGAAACTTCACTTTAAAATGGAAAACTGCCACAGGAGTGTTTTTTTCTGGCGGGGTGATTATTCTTTTATATTTATTTACCCAGCAGACCTAGCGGTGCAGGACCAGTTACACCTCCTCCAGACTGCACATTAGCTGGAACCTCCTCTCCTCTCCTCTCCTCTCCTCTCCTCTCCTCTCCTCTCCTCTCCTCTCCTCTCCTCTCCTCTCCTCTCCTCTCCTCTCCTCTCCTCTCCTCTCCTCTCCTCTCCTCTCCTCTCCTCTCCTCTCCTCTCCTCTCCTCTCTCCTCCTCTCTTCTCTCCTCTCCTCTGCCCAGAGTCCCAGCTGTCTCAGTCCGGTCCCTCGCCAGCTGAACACAATACACACACACACACACACACACACACACACACACAGCTGAACACAATACGTCTCTTTATCCGCTCGCCCGGCGGGCCCACCGCTCTCTCCGTCTCCTCGACGACGGGCGTCAAATATCCCGGCGGAAAAAAGAGGAAACGTTTGTGCCTGATGAATGATCCCCTGCTGTCACCCCGAGGCGGGGTAATTAGTGCTCAGAGATGTGATTCAGACTCCTGTGATTTAGTTAGCGGCTCTTTGCCGTTTCTATTCTCCTCATCTCGGCCCGGTGAACTCCGGAGCGCTGTTGACCCAGGAGGCAGGTGCGAGGCCTCCGCTGCCGCCATTAGGGGAGGGGGCGCTGATCAATGGCGTGGCAGACAGAAACACAAGCAGGGGTGTGTGGTTGATGAGGGGGGCTAAATGAATCAGAACCGCTGGATCTGTCAGAGTTGTTTTAATTCCGCACAGTCTAAAATTAAATCTGTTTATCCCATTTTTCGTTGGTAATGAATTGGACTGTTCCTCGCACCCACAGAATTCACACACCTGGCATGCGCATGCACACACATGCACACACACACACTCACACACACACACTCTCTCACGCACGCACGCGCGCACACACACACACACACACACACACACACACACACACACACACACACACACTCTCTCTCACACACGCACGCACACAATACACACACACACGCACACAATCTCTCTCTCTCTCTCTCTCTCTCTCTCTCTCTCTCTCTCTCTCTCTCTCACACACATACACACAAACACACACACACTCTTTTGGCTTTCCTCTCTGGTCATCTATCGCTCTGATTTAAGAGAGCGTTGGAGTGTAAATATTCAGCAGGCTGTTCCTGATGAATAACCTTCTCA
>NW_028176789.1:0-10000 GCF_949987555.1 Borostomias antarcticus
CCACCTGCACCTGTCCTACATCTCCACCCTCCACCTGCCCTACATCTCCACCCTCCACCTGTCCTACATCTCCACCCTCCACAACCTCACCTGTCCTACATCTCCACCCTCCACCTGCCCTACATCTCCACCCTCCACCTGTCCTACATCTCCACCCCTCACCTGTCCTACATCTCCACCCTCCACCTGTCCTACATCTCCACCCTCCACCTGTCCTACATCTCCACCCTCCACAACCTCCACCTGTCCTACATCTCCACCCTCCAGCTTCCTACATCCCACCTCCACAACCTCCACCTGTCCTACATCTCCACCCTCACAACCTCCACTGTCCTACATCTCCACCCTCCACCTGTCCTACATCTCCACCCTCCACCTGTCCTACATCTCCACCCTCCACCTGTCCTACATCTCCACCCTCCACCTGTCCTACATCTCCACCCTCCACACCCTCCACCTGTCCTACATCTCCACCCTCCACAACCTCCAACTGCCCTACATCTCCACCCTCCACCTGTCCTACATCTCCACCCTCCACCTGCCCTACATCTCCACCCTCCACACCCTCCACCTGTCCTACATCTCCACCCTCCACACCCTCCACCTGTCCTACATATCCACCCTCCACCTGTCCTACATCTCCCCCCTCCACCTGTCCTACATCTCCACCCTCCACCTGTCCTACATCTCCACCCTCCACACCCTCCACCTGTCCTACATCTCCACCCTCCACAACCTCCACCTGTCCTACATCTCCACCCTCCACCTGTCCTACATCTCCCCCCTCCAGCTTCCTACATCTCCACCCTCCACAACCTCCACCTGTCCTACATCTCCCCCCTCCAGCTTCCTACATCTCCACCCTCCACACCCTCCACCTGTCCTACATCTCCACCCTCCACACCCTCCACCTGTCCTACATATCCACCCTCCACCTGTCCTACATCTCCCCCTCCACCTGTCCTACATCTCCACCCTCCACCTGTCCTACATCTCCACCCTCCACCTGTCCTACATCTCCACCCTCCACCTGTCCTACATCTCCACCCTCCACAACCTCCACCTGTCCTACATCTCCACCCTCCACAACCTCCACCTGTCCTACATCTCCACCCTCCACCTGTCCTACATCTCCACCCTCCACCTGTCCTACATCTCCACCCTCCACCTGTCCTACATCTCCACCCTCCACCTTTCCTACATCTCCACCCTCCACCTGTCCTACATCTCCACCCTCCACAACCTCCACCTGTCCTACATCTCCCCCCTCCACAACCTCCACCTGTCCTACATCTCCCCCCTCCACAACCTCCACCTGTCCTACATCTCCACCCTCCACCTGTCCTACATCTCCACCCTCCACCTGTCCTACATCTCCACCCTCCACCTGTCCTACATCTCCACCCTCCACCTGCCCTACATCTCCACCCTCCACAACCTCCACCTGTCCTACATCTCCCCCCTCCAGCTTCCTACATCCCCACCCTCCACAACCTCCACCTGTCCTACATCTCCACCCTCCACAACCTCCACCTGTCCTACATCTCCCCCCTCCACCTGCCCTACATCTCCCCCCTCCACAACCTCCACCTGTCCTACATCTCCACCCTCCAGCTTCCTACATCTCCACCCTCCACAACCTCCACCTGTCCTACATCTCCACCCTCCACCTGTCCTACATCTCCACCCTCCACAACATCCACCTGTCCTACATCTCCACCCTCCACCTGTCCTACATCTCCACCCTCCACAACCTCCACCTGTCCTACATCTCCACCCTCCACAACCTCCACCTGCCCTACATCTCCCCCCTCCACCTGTCCTACATCTCCCCCCTCCACCTGTCCTACATCTCCACCCTCCACCTGTCCTACATCTCCACCCTCCACCTGTCCTACATCTCCACCCTCCACCGGTCCTACATCTCCACCCTCCACCTGTCCTACATCTCCACCCTCCACCTGTCCTACATCTCCACCCTCAGCAGACCTGGATACTGAGGACAACACAAGCACTTCGCTGGGAGTCCATCTACATCTCCACCCTCCACACCCTCCACCTGTCCTACATCTCCACCCTCCACACCCTCCACCTGTCCTACATCTCCACCCTCCACCTGCCCTAGGAGTCCATCTACATCTCCACCCTCCACCTGTCCTGGGAGAGGCGTGGCCTATTGAACCGTGATGGTCTCCACCCCGACCGGCCGGGGTCCAGGCTGCTCTCTGAGAACATGGCTTCTTCCCTCAGGCGCCGACATTGTGTTCAAAATTCTACCGATCCATCTCCCCTAGGTTCATGCTGTAATTGACCTCTTGAGTACTGCATCATGCTGTAATTGACCTCTTTTAAGTAAGTGCATCATGCTGTCATTTTAAAGGGCCAGCCTCCAGTTCTGACAGGTACTGTGTATACAGTATATATATATATAGGCAGGGGTGAACATTCACTTTCTGACTCACGGTGAGTCACCTGCCAAGGACTGGAGATGAAAAAATCTACCAGCCAAGTTTTTTTTTTTTTTCCAGATAGCCTTCTGAAATCTAGTTGCCAATTGGAAATGTTACCTGCATTTGGCCGGTGGCAGGTGTTCATTTTCAGCCCTGCATGTAGGCCACCCAAGCAATGTCAAACCCTCTTAGCAGATTTTTCTGAACTCCTGTCCATTATCCACACAAACTATGATAAGATCGTCATCACAGGCGATCTTAATCTGCATGGTGATACTGAGGGTGATTTGAAGGCCAGGGATTTTATCCACCTCTTGATCCATTCAAATAGTTCCTGTCCAGATCTAGGATCTTGTTCAGACAGGATCCGGCACAAAGTAACCCTAACCCCCCCACCCCCAGACCAGACTAACGGATCACACACCACACCAGCTCCCAACAGACCAGACTAACGGATCACACACCACACCAGCTCCTAACAGACCAGACTAACGGATCACACACCACACCATCTCCTAACAGACCAGACTAACGGATCACACACCACACCAGCTGATAACAGACCAGACTAACGGATCACACACCACACCATCTCCTAACAGACCAGACTAACGGATCACACACCACACCAGCTCCTAACAGACCAGACTAACGGATCACACACCACACCAGCTCCCAACAGACCAGACTAACGGATCACACACCACACCAGCTCCCAACAGACCAGACTAACGGATCACACACCACACCAGCTCCCAACAGACCAGACTAACGGATCACACACCACACCATCTCCTAACAGACCAGACTAACGGATCACACACCACACCAGCTCCTAACAGACCAGACTAACGGATCACACACCACACCAGCTCCCAACAGACCAGACTAACGGATCACACACCACACCAGCTCCCAACAGACCAGACTAACGGATCACACACCACACCAGCTCCCAACAGACCAGACTAACGGATCACACACCACACCATCTCCTAACAGACCAGACTAACGGATCACACACCACACCAGCTCCTAACAGACCAGACTAACGGATCACACACCACACCAGCTCCCAACAGACCAGACTAACGGATCACACACCACACCAGCTCCCAACAGACCAGACTAACGGATCACACACCACACCAGCTCCCAACAGACCAGACTAACGGATCACACACCACACCAGCTGATAACAGACCACAACAGCTGATCAGACCAGACGAGGTGGCCATGACAACCTCGCCACATGAGATCTGTCAAAGTCAGCTGCAGCTCCTCAGTCACATGATGACGTTTCAACACAACCCCGTCACACTACCGACTGACCCAACAACCCCGTCACACTACCGACTGACCCAACACAACCCCGTCACACTACCGACTGACCCAACACAACCCCGTCACACTACCGACTGACCCAACACAACCCCGTCAGACTACCGACTGACCCAACAACCCCGTCACACTACCGACTGACCCAATACAACCCCGTCACACTACCGACTGACCCAACACAACCCCGTCACACTACCGACTGACCCAACAACCCCGTCACACTACCGACTGACCCAACACAACCCCGTCACACTACCGACTGACCCAACAACCCCGTCACACTACCGACTGACCCAATACAACCCCGTCACACTACCGACTGACCCAACACAACCCCGTCACACTACCGACTGACCCAACACAACCCCGTCAGACTACCGACTGACCCAACACAACCCCGTCAGACTACCGACTGACCCAACACAACCCCGTCACACTACCGACTGACCCAACACAACCCCGTCACACTACCGACTGACCCAACACAACCCCGTCACACTACCGACTGACCCAACACAACCCCGTCACACTACCGACTGAACCAACACAACCCCGTCACACTACCGACTGACCCAACAACCCCGTCACACTACCGACTGACCCAACACAACCCCGTCACACTACCGACTGACCCAACAACCCCGTCACACTACCGACTGACCCAACACAACCCCGTCACACTACCGACTGACCCAACAACCCCGTCACACTACCGACTGACCCAACAACCCCGTCACACTACCGACTGACCCAACACAACCCCGTCAGACTACCGACTGACCCAACAACCCCGTCACACTACCGACTGACCCAACACAACCCCGTCACACTACCGACTGACCCAACACAACCCCGTCAGACTACCGACTGACCCAACACAACCCCGTCAGACTACCGACTGAGCCAACACAACCCCGTCAGACTACCGACTGACCCAACACAACCCCGTCACACTACCGACTGACCCAACACAACCCCGTCACACTACCGACTGACCCAACACAACCCCGTCACACTACCGACTGACCCAACACAACCCCGTCACACTACCGACTGACCCAACACAACCCCGTCACACTACCGACTGACCCAACACAACCCCGTCACACTACCGACTGACCCAACACAACCCCGTCAGACTACCGACTGACCCAACACAACCCCGTCACACTACCGACTGACCCAACACAACCCCGTCACACTACCGACTGACCCAACACAACCCCGTCACACTACCGACTGACCCAACACAACCCCGTCAGACTACCGACTGACCCAACACAACCCCGTCAGACTACCGACTGACCCAACACACCCCGTCACACTACCGACTGACCCAACACAACCCCGTCACACTACCGACTGACCCAACACAACCCCGTCACACTACCGACTGACCCAACACAACCCCGTCACACTACCGACTGACCCAACACAACCCCGTCAGACTACCGACTGACCCAACACAACCCCGTCAGACTACCGACTGACCCAACACAACCCCGTCACACTACCGACTGACCCAACAACCCCGTCAGACTACCGACTGACCCAACACAACCCCGTCACACTACCGACTGACCCAACACAACCCCGTCAGACTACCGACTTACCCAACACAACCCCGTCACACTACCGACTGACCCACACTACCGACTGAGCCAACACAACCCCGTCAGACTACCGACTGACCCAACACAACCCCGTCACACTACCGACTGACCCACACTACCGACTGACCCAACACAACCCCGTCAGACTACCGACTGACACAACACAACCCCGTCACACTACCGACTGACCCAACACAACCCCGTCACACTACCGACTGACCCAACACAACCCCGTCAGACTACCGACTGACCCAACAACCCCGTCACACTACCGACTGACCCAACACAACCCCGTCACACTACCGACTGACCCAACAACCCCGTCACACTACCGACTGACCCAACACAACCCCGTCACACTACCGACTGACCCAACACAACCACGTCAGACTACCGACTGACTGTACGCCACACACTGGTCACGCTGGAGCTCACAAGCAACCTTTCACAGAAACGCATGCCAAAGGCCACACATGCACGCACGCACGCATAATAATCCAGCCCTGGTGGTGGTTGTGTGTATAACGTTAGTAATCCAGCCCTGGTTGTGTGTATAACGTGAGTAATCCAGCCCTGGTTGTGTGTATAACGTTAGTAATCCAGCCCTGGTTGTGTGTATAACGTTAGTTATCCAGCCCTGGTTGTGTGTATAACGTTAGTAATCCAGCCCTGGTTGTGTGTATAACGTTAGTAATCCAGCCCTGGTGGTGGTTGTGTGTATAACGTTAGTAATCCAGCCCTGGTGGTGGTTGTGTGTATAACGTTAGTAATCCAGCCCTGGTGGTGGTTGTGTGTATAACGTTAGTAATCCAGCCCTGGTGGTGGTTGTGTGTATAACGTTAGTAATCCAGCCCTGGTTGTGTGTATAACGTTAGTAATCCAGCCCTGGTGGTGGTTGTGTGTATAACGTTAGTAATCCAGCCCTGGTGGTGTTGGTGTGTATAACGTTAGTAATCCAGCCCAGGAGAGGAGCAGTCAACTGGGCTCAGGCAGTCAGCTGCTCCCTGGGAGCCAGGGGTCAGAGGTCAGCCTTGCTATGACAGCTCTCTCCTTACTCTCTCTGCTACACTGGCAGCTAAGGGAGCCTGCCAAGGGAGAGAGAGAGAGATAATGTCTGTGTAGTGTGCGTGCGTGCGTGTGTGTGTGCGTGTGCGTGTGCGTGTGCGTGTGTGTGTGTGTGTGTGTGTGCGTGTGTGTGTGTGTGTGTGTCTGTGTGCGTGCGTGCGTGCGTGTGTGTGTGTGTGTGCGTGTGTGATGTGTCTATGTAATGTAGGCCTCCCTTCTCTCCTGGCGTGTAGCTTTCCTCCTAGCTGGCCACCTCTATCACCCAAGCATGGCAACCAGCCTGGACATCAACATGAACATTAACTAGCTCACAGAGAAGGCATGAAGCAAGACTCAACATCAACATTAACATTAACTAGCTCACAGAGAAGGCATGAAGCAAGACTCAACATTAACATTAACTAGCCCAGAGAAGGCATGAAGCAAGACTCAACATCAACATTAACATGAACTAGCTCACAGAGAAGGCATGAAGCAATACTCAACATCAACATTAACATTAACTAGCCCACAAAGAAGGCATGAAGCAAGACTCAACATCAACATTAACATTAACTAACCCACAGAGAAGGCATGAAGCAAGACTCAACATCAACATTAACATTAACTAACCCACAGAGAAGGCATGAAGCAAGACTCAACATCAACATTAACATTAACATGAACTATCCCACAGGACAGGCATGAAGCAAGACTCAACATCAACATTAACATTAACATGAACTATCCCACAGGACAGGCATGAAGCAAGACTCAACATCAACATTAACATTAACTAGTCCACAGAGAAGGCATGAAGCAAGACTCAACATCAACATCAACATTAACTAGCCCACAGAGAAGGCATGAATCCTCCTAGTGATTCCTCTGGCATGGCGTAGCCTACAGAACACACGGTATGTGGGTGAGGGGAAATCAAATGGTACCAGACTGATCTGGTTTCTATTCATCTGCTATGACTGAACAAGCCCTCTTTCAAGACTGACTTCAATTCTGAGGTCCTCTTCCTCGACTAAACCTCGTTCTTCTTCCTAACACTCCCTAACATCCCTGTTTACTGAACGCTGCTCACCCTCTACTGTTCGGCTGAGGTACCGAACCAGGAGAACCGATTCAGTACAAGTTCCACAAACCAGGAACCAGGAAAACCGATTCAGTACAAGTTCCACAAACCAGGAACCAGGAAAACCGATTCAGTACAAGTTCCACAAACCAGGAACCAGGAAAACCGATTCAGTACAAGTTCCACAAACCAGGAACCAGGAAAACCGATTCAGTACAAGTTCCACAAACCAGGAACCAGGAAAACCGAGTCAGTACAAGTTCCACAAACCAGGAACCAGGAGAACCGATTCAGTACAAGTTCCACAAATGCACATCTGATCTTTGGGGTTTAAGACGTTTGTTGGAGCGTGTAACCGGAAATAAACCAGATCTAGATCCTACAACCATAATAGCCTAGAACTCTTAACACTTTCACCATCTTTAACTTTAAAGATAATTGTTTATCTAGGTTGTGCACGAATTACCTTTTAAATATTTGCTATTTTTATTATACAAGTTCTAAAATGTATTTTTATATCTTGTCTTTTCCCAGGCTTTTAACATCTAGCCCAGGTACTGCAGCTGAACATGATCAACCCTGTTAATGCATATTTACAGTTTTTATTGATGCTTCATCTATCAGGGGTGGCTGTAGCTCAGTTGGTAGAGCGGGTCGTTCAGTGATCGAAGGGTCAGTGGTTCGAATCCCAGCTCCGACTGTCCACATGTCGAAGTGTCCTTGAGCAAGACACCTAACCCCAAATTGCTCCCAATGAGCAGGTTAGCACCTTGCATGGCAGCTACCGCCATTGGTGTGTGAGTGTGTGTGTGAATGGGTGAATGAGAGGCCATTGTAAAGCGCTTTGAGTGCAGCTTAGGTGGAAAAGCGCTATATAAGTGCAGTCCATTTACCATTTCCCAGTGGATTGGTATGCACTGTCCCTGCTCAAATAAACTCAATAAAGTCAAGTCAAACAGCCTTAATGCATAGCAGCCGCCAGCAGCCAGCGTCCCCCTGTCCCCCGGCCTTAGCGTCCCCCTGTCCCCCGGCCTCAGCCTCCCCGTCCCCCGGCCTCGGTCAGCCTCCCCCTGTCCCCCGGCCTCAGCCTCCCCCTGTCCCCCGGCCTCAGCCTCCCCCTGTCCCCCGGCCTCAGCCTCCCCGTCCCCCGGCCTCGGTCAGCCTCCCCCTGTCCCCCGGCCTCAGCCTCCCCCTGTCCCCCGGCCTCAGCCTCCCCCTGTCCCCCGGCCTCGGTCAGACTCCCCCTGCAGCTGCTGAAGGGCCGTTTCCCGGGAGACGGGGTCCTGACCAGTCAGAACACTCAACCTGGACAGCTGCAGGGGCCCTATAGGTAATAAACATGACCTCCCACACACACACACACACACACACACACACACACACACACACACACACACACACACACACACACACACAACACACGCACGCACACACACACACACACACACAGACACACAGACACACACACACACGCACACACATGCACGCACGCACAGAAACACAAACACACACACACACACGCGCGCACACACGCACACACGCACACGCACACACACGCATACACAGACACACACACACACACACACATACACGCACACACAGACACACACACGCACACACACACAAAAACTGCTCAATAAGTTAACTTCCAGAGTTATGTAGAGTTACACACAGCTTGGTAAGTTAGAGTGTGGTGTGTGTTCAGCTTGGTAAGTTAGTGTGTGGTGTGTGTTCAGCTTGGTAAGTTAGAGTGTGGTGTGTGTTCAGCTTGGTAAGTTAGAGTGTGGTGTGTGTTCAGCTTGGTAAGTTAGAGTGTGGTGTGTGTTCAGCTTGGTAAGTTAGAGTGTGGTGTGTGTTCAGCTTGGTAAGTTAGAGTGTGGTGTGTGTTCAGCTTGGTAAGTTAGAGTGTGGGGTGTGTTCAGCTTGGTAAGTTAGAGTGTGGTGTGTGTTCAGCTTGGTAAGTTAGAGTGTGGTGTGTGTTCAGCCTGGTAAGTTAGAGTGTGGTGTGTGTTCAGCTTGGTAAGTTAGAGTGTGGTGTGTGTTCAGCTTGGTAAGTTAGAGTGTGGTGTGTGTTCAGCTTGGTACGTTAGAGTGTGGTGTGTGTTCAGCTTGGTAAGTTAGAGTGTGGTGTGTGTTCAGCTTGGTAAGTTAGAGTGTGGTGTGTGTTCAGCTTGGTAAGTTAGAGTGTGGTGTGTGTTCAGCTTGGTAAGTTAGAGTGTGGTGTGTGTTCAGCTTGGTACGTTAGAGTGTGGTGTGTGTTCAGCCTGGTAAGTTAGAGTGTGGTGTGTGTTCAGCGCAAGTCTCCATAACGAGAAGCAACAGTAGCGAGTTATACTGTTGGGTTGTGTCCAGTGTGTGTGTGTGTGTGTGTGTGTGTTGGGGGGGGTTGTGTGGTCAGACTGCTTCCTGGTTTGTGCCGGCCACCACAGTGAGTCACACAAGATTTACTACCGCTGGGAAGAAGTCAG
>NW_028176789.1:15000-20000 GCF_949987555.1 Borostomias antarcticus
CATGGATGTGTTAATAGGACTGGATGCGGTGACTACGTTGACGCCTCGGTCTTGAGAGTGAAGCTTTTTAAACAGGGCCACCGACCCCTTTTCACATGCGCAGTTGTGTTTTCTCACGTCTGTGTGAGCTCTTCCTGGCCGAGTTGCTGTGGTTCCTATATTCCTATACAATGGAATATCTAGGAGAGAAGACATTTCATGAACTGACATGTTGAAACGGTGGCATCCTATTACAATATCTTGCTGGTATTCAGTGAGTTCTTAAGAATGACCCGTTCTTTAATAATAACTAATGTGTGTAGAGGCAGAGTGCATGGCTGGGGCTTGATTTATACACCTCCTGTGACAATGGGACTGAATGCAACACCTGAATTCAGTGATTAAGAGGTGTGTCTCTATACGTTAGTCCATATAGGGCAGGTCTGGCTCTGGCTATGCGAGAAAACATGAGACAGACATCAAATTGAGACTATGCATGCAGAACTGCAAAAAGACGCTCATTAAAAACTTGCCGGAGGACTAGAGAGAGAGAAAGAGAGAAAGAGAGAGAGAGAAAGAGAGAGAAAGAGAGAGAGAGGGAAAAAGAGGGAGAGAGAGAGAGAGAGAGAGAAAGAAAGAGAGGGAGAGAGAGAGAAAGAGAGAGAGAGGGAAAGAGAGGGAGAGAGAGAGAGAGAGAGAGAAAGAAAGAGAGGGAGAGAGAGAGAAAGAGAGAGAGGGAAAGAGAGGGAGAGAGAGAAAGAGAGAGAGAGAAAGAGAGAGAGAGAAAGAGAGAGAGAGAGAGAGAGAGAGGGAAAGAGAGGGAGAGAGAGAGAGAAAGAGAGAGGGAAAGAGAGGAAGAGAGAGAGAAAGAGAGAGGGAAAGAGAGGGAGAAAGAGAGAGAGGGAGAAAGAGAGAGAGAATGAGAGAGAGGGAAAGAGAGGAGGAAAGAGAGAGAGAAAGAATGAGAGAAAAAGAGAGAAAGAGAGAGAAAGAGAGAGAGAGAAAAAGAGAGAGGGAAAGAGAGAGAGAAAGAGAGGGAAAGAGAGAGAGAGAGAAATAGAGAGAGAAAGAGAGAGAGAGAGGGAAAGAGAGAGAGAGAAAGAGAGAGAGGGAAAGAGAGGGAGAAAGAGAGAGAGGGAAAGAGAGAGGGAAAGAGAGGGAGAAAGAGAGAGAGAGAGAAAGAGAGAGAGAGAGGGAAAGAGAGGGAGAAAGAGAGAGAGAAAGAATGAGAGAGAAAGAGAGAGAGAGAGAGAGAGAGAAAGAGAGAGAGAGAAAGAGAGAAAGAGAGAGAGAGAGAAAGAGAGAGAGAGAGTCGTGTCTCCCCCAGGAACACCACGCCCACCCAGCTGTCCTCTCTCAGATATTGATCAGACTAGAACAGATCAATGTCCCCAGACTGGACAGGATGTCCAGAGAGACACAACGGCAGCTTTGTCAATCTATCGGCTTCGTCTCCTGTGACTGAGCGCTAAATCAATCACCGCAAATCTTCATCCATAACCAGCTACTTTGCTTTGCTTGTGCGTGCACACTAGTTGTTGTCTAGAAATTGTTGTCTTTGTCCTGATTGGGTGGCATCCAAAGCCCCGCCCCTCCATGACGACGACCTTGGACCCACCATCCCCTGGAGAGTCACAATGTGTAGCCGTGGAGATAATAGCCTTGGTAACAATGTAACACATGCATTCACACCTCAGTATCCGAGTCCGACCCAACATAGTCTGGTAAAATGATCCAAAATAATCTAGAAGCTAGAGAAAAGACGTTATAGTATGCATGACAATAATAATAATAATAAAAAATCATTAATTCATATAATTGAGTCATATAAATGTCTGTGGCTCAGACTGACCCAACACAGTCTGGTAAAACGGTCTAAAACAATCTAAAAGATAGAGAAAAGACAGTGAGGTCTCATAAAGGAATGTTATATTATTGAGTCATGTAAACCAATGTAGGCCGATTCAACAGGGATGTGTTGAGGTGTGGAAGAGCACAAGGCCCTGTGTTGGTGTGAGAAATGTGACACAGTGCTGCCCCCCTCTGGCCAGAGGAGAGACTGCCATCATGATCCAGGGTAGCAGCAGCCTGGACCAGAATCACACCCCTTCCACCAGAATGTGACGGCCCAAAACTGAATAGGATCACGGAGGAGAATCACAAGGGCTGTCACCATTACATCTCCCACCACTGACCACGGATGCTCCAACCCCAACCCCAAACCCACCCCCAAACCCTGACCCCACCCCCACACCCTGACTCCAACCCCAACCCCTGACCCCACCCCCACACCCTGACCCCAACCCCACACCCCTGACCCCACCCCCACACCCTGACTCCAACCCCAACCCCAACCCCTGACCCCACCCCCACACCCTGACTCCAACCCCAACCCCTGACCCCACCCCCACACCCTGACTCCAACCCCAACCCCTGACCCCACCCCCACACCCTGACCCCAACCCCTGACCCCAACCCCACACCCTGACTCCAACCCCAACCCCTGACCCCAACCCCACACCCTGACTCCACCCCTGACCCCACCCCCAAACCCTGACTCCAACCCCGACCCCACCCCCACCCCCACACCCCTGACTCCCTGTCCTCCCCACATCAGGGTCCCATACCTGGTTACCCCCCCCAGGTTAACAAGCTGCTAACAAAGAAAAAGGCAAAATCCAAGAAACATTTACATTATTACTAAACAGACACAATCAAACTAACCTTACAGTAACTAATACAAATAGTTTAATGATGATAATGGTGGAGAGTGTTGTCTAACACAGGATGGATATTAGAAAAATGATAATGCAATATTTTCCTTAGACTTTGAATTCTGTTACAAAAAAAGAACCTCATAGGCCTAACTATTTAGAGATATGCAAACGTGGTATTATTGATTTATCATTTCCAAATGTGCTTTTGGCCGTATTGACTGAGCTCCAGCGTGCTTGAGAGCCTGGCACCCTCGTCAGGGGGGTAAACAGCTGACTGCGCTGAGGCATCATCAGCCAGTCAATATTTTTTGTTTTAAGTTTTGTTCTCCACTTTATTGTTTAGTCTTTGGTTTTGTTTTTTGCCCCTTGTGGTGCCTTTATTTTAACAAATATTTAGTGAAATCTGCTTAGACTGAAACCTCCATGTTACATGCACCTGTGACGTTTACATGCAACCCTTGATTGCTTAAGTCTGAGGGTGTATTCATATGTTAGTGCGCACCATTGATGTGCACCAAAAGTGAAAGTGAGACACTGTTTTCATTTCTCAGCTACTGCGGTTAGCTTTCACACAGCACTTTCTTTACTCTGGTCCAAAAACAGCACCACAAGTCACATGAAAAGGCTCAGTGCTGTCATTGGTCAATATCTTTCTGGGGGCGGGTGCAAGAGCGTCATGAAAAACTTTTTAGGTCAAACATGCAGCGTGCACAAGGTAGTTGCGTCGGTCCGAGGTCGCGCGCTTTCACACCATAACTGGTGCGCACAAGAATTCGGTTGAAGCCGCTCCGAGACCACCCCTTCTGGAGACCACCCCTTCTGGAGACCTCCCCTTCTGGAGACCACCCCTTCTGGAGACCACCCCTTCTGGAGACCACCCCTTCTGGAGACCACCCCTTCTGGAGGGTCTCGGTGGCTGTTTTGGTGCACCTGAGTCTGATTGCTGTGTTCACACAGGCCTAAACGAAGCGCTCTCGGGCCCAAAGCTCGTTTGGTGCGCACTAACTAGTGTCTGTGTGAATACACCCTTAGTGTGAAACCATCTAGGTCTTCTCACTTGGCAGGAAGCTCTAGAAAGATCCTGACTTGGGGTCAGGGAAGAATTTTTACAGCTCACTTATCTGGTCCCCGGGTGATTACAGTTTTTTTGCTTCCCTCTGGAATATGTAGGGGTGGGTCGTATGCCCTCCTCCCTTGTTCTCTGTAAAGCGCATTGTGTCTGGGTATGAAATGCGCTATACAAATAAAGCTTTGATTGATTGATTGATTGACTTGCCCTTGGGTAACGAGCTCACCCCCAGGGTGATGCAGTATACAAATGAGAACCCCACTGGTAGGGCCTACATGTCATATGGCTGAATTCACCACAAAATGCATTAATCCCAACATTCTATATTTGACAAGGTTATGAAAAGTACAGAGGCTATTAATCTGCTCACTTGACATGCAGGGAGGGCTTAACGAGCAGCGCAGCTTAAAACAACATCTCCATTAGTGGCTGACTTGAGGTCAGATATGAGCACTAGCCCTACTCCCGTTGAGTCCCCTGGTAATGTTGTGGTAGCCCCCCATGGTAATCCACCCCCCCAGTAATCCCTGGGCTGGGCTGTTTGACGGTGGCCGTCAGACCAGGATCTCAGACAGGTCTCCATACCCACTATTCACAGGACCAGAACAAGGACCCGTTCTGAATGTTCTGGACCCATTCAGGCCCAAACCTTCCCTTAAGACCAATTCCCATTGATCCCTAAACTCACCAACGCCCACTAACATCTGGGTTAGGGCGGTGCGATATGATAATATACATCGTGGGACGATAAAAAAATATCTATCAATAGATATGTCCCTATATCTTCTATCAATAGATATGTCCCTATATCATCTATCAATAGATATGTCCCTATATCATCTATCAATAGATATGTCCCTATATCATCTATCAATAGATATGTCCCTATATCATCTATCAATAGATATGTCCCTATATCTTCTATCAATAGATATGTCTCTATATCATCTATCAATAGATATGTCCCTATATCGTCTATCAATAGATATGTCCCTATATCGTCTATCAATAGATATGTCCCTATATCATCCATCTATAGATATGTCCCTATATCATCCATCTATAGATATGTCCCTATATCATCCATCTATAGATATTTCCCTATATCGTCTATCAATAGATATTTCCCTCTATCGTTTATATCACTATTTTCACAAATAAGCTGCGTCTTCTGGTTTGAGGTCATAGGTCCTAGGTCATGCGGATGTCATTCCGTTCTACACGCAGCTAAGGCT
>NW_028176789.1:27500-62500 GCF_949987555.1 Borostomias antarcticus
TCAGTGAAGTGACCCTCCTCCACTGTGGAACTCTGGGAAGCAATCTGCCTCTTCACGCCCTTTACACACACACACACACACACACACACACACACATACATACACACACACACACACACACACACACACACACACACACACACACACACACACTCATAGGGAAGCATACCAGGGTTGTACCGATATGAACATTTTGGCCGATACCAATAAGCCGATATTTACCGATGTCAATATGATCTGTAAAAAAACAAGTTTCTATGATAATCAAATGTTATACATACTGAAAAAAAATGAAGTGTTCAATTTTCGAACAATAAAAAAGGAATCGCTCAAATAATTGTTTAATTAGTCAGATTAATCGAAAAAAAATAATCGCTAGATTAATCGTTAGGAAAATAGTTGTTAGGAGCAGCCCTATATTACAGCATGTCTTTCTACTTCACCATGAGTCCGGACCAGCGCCCATCTGGGAGGAGGAGTGCTGATCTAGGATCAGCTGTGTCCCCAAAAGGCAGGGCCCTGGTCCTGGACTGAACCCTACCCTGGGAGGTTTGATCAGTCCTGACCTCTGACCTCAGCAGCACTGAGGCTCCATGGTTAAGTAGAGGGTCTCTAGTGGGGGTGATCCACCTCTTCAGTCACTCCCTGCTTTTAACTCCACGCACTAACCCCTCCCGGGCGGTGAGCCCACGCACTAACCCCTCCCGGGCGGTGAGCCCACGCACTAACCCCTCCCGGGGCGGTGAGCCCACGCACTAACCCCTCCCAGGGCGGTGAGCCCACGCACTAACCCCTCCCGGGCGGTGAGCCCTCACACTAACCCCTCCCAGGGCGGTGAGCCCACGCACTAACCCCTCCCGGGCGGTGAGCCCTCACACTAACCCCTCCCAGGGCGGTGAGCCCACGCACTAACCCCTCCCGGGCCGGTGAGCCCTCTTACTTGTTTTGCTTGATGTGAACCTTGGGGATTTTATTAGTGTGACAAGGAGAGCTTTGAGCTGCTGGCTCTGACTCCAGGTCAGACTCAGGTTCTATTTACTCACCCAGGCTGTTCTCCCTCTCTTTCTCTCCCTCTCTCTCTCTCTACCTCCACACCCTCTCTCCCTGTCTTTCAGTCTCCCTCTTTTTCCTCCCCCTTTCCCTCAGTCTCAGACTCTTGTGTGCCCCCCCCCCCCCCCTTCTCACCTAGACCTTCCTCCAGCCCTGCTTCATCACCCTCCTCAGATGTGAGCAGACCTGGGTTAGAGAGAACCTCCCAGCGCTCTGAGAACCCCACCCCACCAGCAGACCTGGGTTAGAGAGAACCCCACCAGCAGACCTGGGTTAGAGAACCTCCCAGCGCTCTGAGAACCCCACCCCACCAGCAGACCTGGGTTAGAGAGAACCTTCCAGTGCTCTGAGAACCCCACCCCACCAGCGTGATTCACCCAGCGGAGAGAGAGAGAGAGAGAGAGAGAGAGAGAGAGAGAGAGAGAGAGAGCGCCTGAGGCTGACGCCCCCTCAGAGAGAGAGAGAGGAGGAAGTGTGAGGTGACCTCATTTCAGCCCCAGGTTTCTCTTGTGCGGCACGGTGGCGCAGTACTAAGTACTGTTCCCTCACAGCTAGAAGGTCCTTAGTACTGTTCCCTCACAGCTAGAAGGTCCTTAGTACTGTTCCCTCACAGCTAGAAGGTCCTTAGTACTGTTTCCTCACAGCTAGAAGGTCCTTAGTACTGTTCCTCACAGCTAGAAGGTCCTTAGTACTGTTACTCACAGCTAGAAGGTCCTTAGTACTGTTCCCTCACAGCTAGAAGGTCCTTAGTACTGTTCCCTCACAGCTAGAAGGTCCTTAGTACTGTTCCCTCACAGCTAGAAGGTCCTTAGTACTGTTCCCTCACAGCTAGAAGGTCCTTAGCACTGTTCCTCACAGCTAGAAGGTCCTTAGTACTGTTCCCTCACAGCTAGAAGGTCCTTAGTACTGTTCCCTCACAGCTAGAAGGTCCTTAGTACTGTTCCCTCACAGCTAGAAGGTCCTTAGTACTGTTCCCTCACAGCTAGAAGGTCCTTAGTACTGTTCCTCACAGCTAGAAGGTCCTTAGTACTGTTCCTCACAGCTAGAAGGTCCTTAGTACTGTTCCTCACAGCTAGAAGGTCCTTAGTACTGTTCCTCACAGCTAGAAGGTCCTTAGTACTGTTCCTCACAGCTAGAAGGTCCTTAGTACTGTTCCCTCACAGCTAGAAGGTCCTTAGTACTGTTACTCACAGCTAGAAGGTACTTAGTACTGTTCCTCACAGCTAGAAGGTCCTTAGTACTGTTCCCTCACAGCTAGAAGGTCCTTAGTACTGTTACTCACAGCTAGAAGGTCCTTAGTACTGTTCTCTCACAGCTAGAAGGTTCTTAGTACTGTTCCTCACAGCTAGAAGGTCCTTAGTACTGTTACTCACAGCTAGAAGGTCCTTAGTACTGTTACTCACAGCTAGAAGGTCCTTAGTACTGTTCCCTCACAGCTAGAAGGTCCTTAGTACTGTTCCCTCACAGCTAGAAGGTCCTTAGTACTGTTCCCTCACAGCTAGAAGGTCCTTAGTACTGTTCCTCACAGCTAGAAGGTCCTTAGTACTGTTCCTCACAGCTAGAAGGTCCTTAGTACTGTTACTCACAGCTAGAAGGTCCTTAGTACTGTTCCTCACAGCTAGACGGTCCTTAGTACTGTTCCCTCACAGCTAGAAGGTCCTGGGCCTTCCTGTGCGGAGTTTGAATGTTCTCCCCGTGTTCGCAAGGGGTTCCTCCCAAGACAGAACCCAATAGGAAAAACATGCAGAACAGATCACCCATGCTGTTCGTCCCTGACGAAGACAGACAGGAGGACGTGGTTGGTCCCCATGGCGTGTCCCCTGCACTAGTTTGTTATTAGTAACAAATAATCCAAATAATGATTACTAACCGTCCTGACACTAGGTTAAGCTATCTGAGGTCTGTAGTGTCCAGAGAGGATGTTTGTTTGCTATTCTTGCACTTTGCCTTCAGCACTAGATGATGCTCTTAGTCACTTGTTTTAGAGAGAAGATGCACTTGTGAGTTCTGGTGAGTAGTAGTACATTGGCTCTTCCTACGTTAAATGCAATTATTGTTAGTGGCTTTGGATAAAAGCATCTGCTAAAGGACTGTAATGTAATGTGATGTAATGTGATGTGATGTAATGTGATGTGTTGACCAGTCTGATGGCGGATGGTAGGAGGGGCTGATGGAAGCGCTCTGTGGAGCACCGTGGAGGGGCTCCTTTGCCTAAGCAGATCACCTGAGTACCAGGAAGAGGGTGGCAGCCAACCCCCCTGGCTTTGAGATCTGTGTGTGTGTGTGTGTGTGTGTGTGTGTGTGTGTGTGTTGACAAAACACTAAGAGGCAGAATTGAGGTATTTGCCCATTATAGATAACACAGCAGTGATGACTGATAGTCTGCTCACCGGTGTAGCAAGGCTAGGCTCCTCCCACTCCCTAGCAGTAGCAAGGCAGGGCTCCTCCCACTCCCTAGCAGTAGCAAGGCAAGGCTCCTCCCACTCCCTAGCAGTAGCAAGGCAAGGCTCCTCCCACTCCCTAGCAGTAGCAAGGCAGGGCTCCTCCCACTCCCTAGCAGTAGCGAGGCTAGGCTCCTCCCACTCCCTAGCAGTAGCAAGGCAGGGCTCCTCCCCCTCCCTAGCAGTAGCAAGGCAGGGCTCCTCCCACTCCCTAGCAGTAGCAAGGCAGGGCTCCTCCCACTCCCTAGCAGTAGCAAGGCAGGGCTCCTCCCACTCCCTAGCAGTAGCAAGGCTAGGCTCCTCCCACTCCCTAGCAGTAGCAAGGCAGGGCTCCTCCCACTCCCTATCAGTAGCAAGGCTGGGCTCCTCCCACTCCCTAGCAGTAGCAAGGCTAGGCTCCTCCCACTCCCTAGCAGTAGCAAGGCAGGGCTCCTCCCACTCCCTAGCAGTAGCAAGGCTAGGCTCCGCCCACTCCCTAGCAGGGCTCCTCCCACTCCCTAGCAGTAGCAAGGCTAGGCTCCTCCCATTCCCTAGCAGTAGCAAGGCAGGGCTCCTCCCACTCCCTAGCAGGGCTCCTCCCACTCCCTCGCAGTAGCAAGGCTAGGCTCCTCCCACTCCCTAGCAGTAGCAAGGCAGGGCTCCTCCCACTCCCTAGCAGTAGCAAGGCTAGGCTCCTCCCATTCCCTAGCAGTAGCAAGGCAGGGCTCCTCCCACTCCCTAGCAGGGCTCCTCCCACTCCCTAGCAGTAGCAAGGCTAGGCTCCTCCCACTCCCTAGCAGTAGCAAGGCAGGGCTCCTCGCACTCCCTAGCAGTAGCAAGTCTAGGCTCCTCCCACTCCCTAGCAGTTGATATTGCGATCCTAGTTCATCTAGAGCATCATCACGCATCTGCAATATCTGGGAATGACTCACAAGCTCACACACCTTTTTTGCTCTTTTTATCACCACATAACTATCTATGAGATGACCCACCTCTCCCACCGCAACCAGTCAATACATGCATACGAGCATGACGCCGCTAACCAAAAGTATACATTTCACATTCTTCAACAGAAGCTGCTCGGTTTTTTTCCGTTCACAAAATTATATGTTAGTGCTAAAGGGGCCTTCCACTGATGTAAGGCATGAGCTAGCCAGGGCGCGAGCATCAGGACTGGGGGAGGACTTTATGGGACTATACCCCAAACCTCCACATGTTCATCCTTTCACTCCAACCTTTACCCCTTGCCTTATAGGTCGGATCCTGTCCCAACCCCAACCCTTATTCTAACCCCAACCCACACTAGGGACTGGAAGAAGGACACCAAAACCAACCCGCCAATCTCCACTGCACAAGGAGAGTAGTGGTCAGAGCATTGGACTCCCACCCGGGAGACCGGGGTTCAAGACCCGGTGGGGATGACTTTATGTTATCATCAGTGCAACGGCTTTACCCACTGACCGCTACCATTAATGTTATGGAAGCTGCTGCTAGTTGTTGTGAGCTCATGAGCTAACTGGCTATCCCGCTCTTATTGTGCAGGATTAGCATTGGAAGCATTGGATTTAAACCTCAGGCTTAATTTATCAGACATTATTTCATGTCATTTCAATTCACAGCTATTTCAGTGGCATGACTAGCTTCCGTCCTACCAGTCCTGAACAGAAAACAAGCCAGCCACGCACATAAGCCAGGCTGGACCTGGCCTGGTTATGGAAAAGACAGCTGGCAGCCAGGTAGAATAAGACGGAATGTCTCTTTAAAAGGTGAGAAGACCAAAACAAATGTAAGACCAGATCACAGAGAGACCATGGAGAGAGACCATGGAGAGAGACCATGGAGAGAGACAGGAACACTAATGATGACAACACAACACGTTTTCAACAACACTGTCCCAAGTGTGTGTGTGTGTGTGTGTGTGTGTGTGTGTGTGTGTGTGTGTGTGTGTGTGTATGCATGTAGCTCTTTCACCAGTCCATCAGAATGACAGTTAAAATGGGTGCCTCCCCTTGGGCCTGAGCTAGCCTAGCTGTGTCCAGGGGTAACATCCCTGAGCTAGTCTAGCTGTGTCCAGGTGTAGCTTCCCTGAGCTAGCCTAGCTGTGTCCAGGGGTAGCATCCCTGAGCTAGCCTAGCTGTGTCCAGGTGTAGCTTCCCTGAGCTAGTCTAGCTGTGTCCAGGTGTAGCTTCCCTGAGCTAGCCTAGCTGTGTCCAGGGGTAGCATCCCTGAGCTAGCCTAGCTGTGTCAGGGTAGCTTCCCTGAGCTAGCCTAGCTGTGTCCAGGGGTAGCTTCCATGAGCTAGTCTAGCTGTGTCCAGGGGTAGCTTCCCTGAGCTAGCCTAGCTGTGTCCAGGGGTAGCTTCCCTGAGGGGAAGAGCTAGCCTAGCTGCGTCCAGGGGTAGCTTCCCTGAGCTAGCCTAGCTGTGTCCAGGGGTAGCTTCCCTGAGCTAGCCTAGCTGTGTCCAGGGGTAACATCCCTGAGCTAGCCTAGCTGCTGTGTCCAGGGGTAGCTTCCCTGAGCTAGCCTAGCTGTGTCCAGGGGTAGCTTCCCTGAGCTAGCCTAGCTGTGTCCAGGGGTAGCTTCCCTGAGCTAGCCTAGCTGTGTCCAGGGGTAACATCCCTGAGCTAGCCTAGCTGTGTCCAGGGGTAACATCCCTGAGCTAGGCTAGCTGTGTCCAGGGGTAGCTTCCCTGAGCTAGCCTAGCTGCGTCCAGGGGTAGCTTCCCTGAGCTAGCCTAGCTGCATCCAGGGGTAGCTTCCCTGAGCTAGTCTAGCTGTGTCCAGGGGTAGCTTCCCTGAGCTAGCCTAGCTGTGTCCAGGGGTAGCTTCCCTGAGCTAGCCTAGCTGTGTCCAGGGGTAGCCTCCCTGAGCTAGCCTAGCTGTGTCCAGGGGTAGCTTCCCTGAGCTAGCCTAGCTGTGTCCAGGGGTAGCTTCCCTGAGCTAGCCTAGCTGTGTCCAGGGGGAACTTCCCTGAGCTAGCCTAGCTGCGTCCAGGGGGTAGCTTCCCTGAGGGGAAGAGCTCCATCGTGCTTCGGGTAGAACCAGACCACTGGGCAAGAGCTGACATGACCACAGCCTGTCTATGAACCTGAGAGACAGCAGTCCTCAGGGTTCTCCTCAGAACCACAGCCTGTCTATGAACCTGAGAGACAGCAGTCCTCAGGGTTCTCCTCAGAACCACAGCCTGTCTATGAACCTGAGAGACAGCAGTCCTCAGGGTTCTCCTCAGAACCACAGCCTGTCTATGAACCTGAGAGACAGCAGTCCTCAGGGTTCTCCTCAGAACCACAGCCTGTCTATGAACCTGAGAGACAGCAGTCATCTGGGTTCTCCTCAGAACCACAGCCTGTCTATGAACCTGAGAGACAGCAGTCCTCAGGGTTCTCCTCAGAACCACAGCCTGTCTATGAACCTGAGAGACAGCAGTCCTCAGGGTTCTCCTCAGAACCACAGCCTGTCTAGGAACATGAGAGACAGCAGTCCTCAGCAGTCATCAGGGTTCTCCTCAGAACCACAGCCTGTCTAGGAACATGAGAGACAGCAGTCCTCAGCAGTCATCCGGGTTCTCCTCAGAACCACAGCCTGTCTATGAACATGAGAGACAGCAGTCCCCAGCACTCATCCGGGTTCTCCTCAGAACCACAGCCTAGAATGCTGGTCCTAGAATGCTGGTCCTAGAATGTTGGTCCTAGAATGCTGGTCCTAGAATGTTGGTCCTAGAATGCTGGTCCTAGAATGCTGGTCCTATCATGCTGGTCCTAGAATGCTGGTCCTAGAATGCTGGTCCTATTATGTTGGTCCTAGAATGCTGGGGCTAGAATGCTGGGGCTAGAATGCTGGGGCTAGAATGTTGGTCAATCCTCAACAGACCCACCCTACTGCAAAAGAAGCACTGAGTGGATCAACAGCAGACCAGCCCTGTGGATAGTGGCTCCAAGAACAGTGTCCAGTACACATCCCACCCAGTCCAGCCCTAGCCCTGCCCTGGCCCAGCTCTAGCCCTAGCCCAGCCCTAGCCCCACCCTGGCCCTGCCCTGGCCTATAAACCACTGTGCAGGAGCGCTCCACCAACAGGTGCCAGTCTGGGGCTGCTGCAGGTTCGTTCTGCTGTGAACTGAATTCCAGAATGAACACAAGTTCTGGAATGTTGCTCTCCTACATTAGTGGGCGGCTCATTGAAGCAAGAACTGATGTTAAATTAGGTTGAACTAGCCAGCGGGACCACGTCCAGAATGGGCTGCGTTCAAATTCAGAGAACACACAAGATTAAACTTGAATGGAGAGCCCTTCTGTGATCAACAATGATTTCCTGGATGATATCATTTTTCTGAAACATCAATGGGAGTGAATGAATGGGAAATTAACTTCTGGAACCAGAAATTCAAAAAGTGGGCGGTCACTGTTGCTGTTGCTCTCTCTCATATGTGTGTGTGTGTGTGTGTGTGTGTTGGAAAAACTGAAAATCCCGGATATAAATGCAATCAATCCAGGACATATCAGCTGTAATTGTGAGCTGTGGAACAATCACAAGCCCCCCCCCCTCACCCTGACACCCTCAGGTGTAAACGGGCCTTTCTGCTCTTTCAGTGCCAACAACCAGCTGGATCAGTTCTGCTCCACAGAGGCCAGGCTATAGACCTTAGCTGTAGGTATGGCTTCAGCCTATTTGTACAATGAAAAGTGCTGATACTTCAAAACTATTAACAGGTGAATAGAGAGTGTTTGGCTATTTAAGGGCTGTAGAGCAGCAAGTTAATGGCAACAGGCAGATTGCAGCTTTGTTAGAAGGGTAGATGTTAAGAGTGTGAATGCAGCGGTTGAATGAGTAGCCAAGGCTTAATTTCAGCTGAAATAAACTTAACTTAACTCAGCTGACCACACTGAAGATGACAGAGACATGTTTGTGTAAATCGTTGGAAACAGATGAGTCCTGAATGGTGAAAGCAGCTACGGGGATGTTGGGAGGGATTCCTGGGGAAGTTAAAAGGGTGTGTGCGCCCTAATCAAACTCAGGTCAAAGAGAACATAACTTTGATAGTGAACTGATAATAACTTTGATAGTGAACTGAATATAGATGAGTCCGTGGCCATGGGGTCCACTAATAGCATGTGACAGAAATAGCCTTGCAAAAGATGCGTCACATGCGATTAATAAACCTTTGAAATGACTTTTTTTTGCAGGAGCATGACTGAGAAACCTCTTTAGCTAGCTAAGTTAGCCACATTTCATCTAGCCTGAACCACCCTAGCTAGCTGGACTGGCTCACTTTCAAAGGTTAACTAGTTTTTTTCTCAGCCAGTCAGGCAAAATAACATAAGAATGTGCAAGGAAACGAGCCATCTAACTAGTAACGTTCCTGTTACTGTGTACTTGTGTTATTTCGAGATCATCCCAAGTCCTTGCTGTAAATCAGAGCTCGTAACAGTCAGCTAGCATAGCTAGCACTCCTGAGGGACTATCTGAGGTAGAGTAGCATAGCTAGCACTCCTGTAGGACTATCTGAGGTAGAGTAGCATAGCTAGCACTCCTGTAGGACTATCTGAGGTAGAGTAGCATAGCTAGCACTCCTGTAGGACTATCTGAGGTAGAGTAGCATAGCTAGCACTCCTGAGGGACTATCTGAGGTAGAGTAGCATAGCTAGCACTCCTGAGGGACTATCTGAGGTAGAGTAGCATAGCTAGCACTCCTGTAGGACTATCTGAGGTAGAGTAGCATAGCTAGCACTCCTGAGGGACTATCTGAGGTAGAGTAGCATAGCTAGCACTCCTGAGGGACTATCTGAGGTAGAGTAGCATAGCTAGCACTCCTGTAGGACTATCTGAGGTAGAGTAGCATAGCTAGCACTCCTGTAGGACTATCTGAGGTAGAGTAGCATAGCTAGCACTCCTGAGGGACTATCTGAGGTAGAGTAGCATAGCTAGCACTCCTGAGGGACTATCTGAGGTAGAGTAGCATAGCTAGCACTCCTGAGGGACTATCTGAGGTAGAGTAGCATAGCTAGCACTCCTGTAGGACTATCTGAGGTAGAGTAGCATAGCTAGCACTCCTGTAGGACTATCTGCGGTAGAGTAGCATAGCTAGCACTCCTGTAGGACTATCTGAGGTAGAGTAGCATAGCTAGCACTCCTGTAGGACTATCTGAGGTAGAGTAGCATAGCTAGCACTCCTGAGGGACTATCTGAGGTAGAGTAGCATAGCTAGCACTCCTGAGGGACTATCTGAGGTAGAGTAGCATAGCTAGCACTCCTGAGGGACTATCTGAGGTAGAGTAGCATAGCTAGCACTCCTGAGGGACTATCTGAGGTAGAGTAGCATAGCTAGCACTCCTGAGGGACTATCTGAGGTAGAGTAGCATAGCTAGCACTCCTGAGGGACTATCTGAGGTAGAGTCCACAGCCCAGGACTAGCATAGCTAGCACTCCTGTAGGACTATCTGAGGTAGAGTCCACAGCCCGGGACTAGCTCCACCGCTGTCCTGGCTAGGGGACTAGCTCCACCGCTGTCCTGGCTAGGGGACTAACTCCACCGCTGTCCTGGCTAGGGGACTAACTCCACCGCTGTCCCGGCTAGGGGACTAACTCCACCGCTGTCCCGGCTAGGGGACTAGCTCCACCACTGTCCTGGCTAGGGGACTAGCTCCACCGCTGTCCTGGCTAGGGGACTAGCTCCACCGCTGTCCTGGCTAGGGGACTAGCTCCACCGCTGTCCCGGCTAGGGGACTAACTCCACCGCTGTCCCGGCTAGGGGACTAACTCCACCGCTGTCCCGGCTAGGGGACTAGCTCCACCGCTGTCCTGGCTAGGGGACTAGCTCCACCGCTGTCCTGGCTAGGGGACTAACTCCACCGCTGTCCTGGCTAGGGGACTAGCTCCACCGCTGTCCCGGCTAGGGGACTAGCTCCACCGCTGTCCCGGCTAGGGGACTAGCTCCACCACTGTCCTGGCTAGGGGACTAGCTCCACCACTGTCCTGGCTAGGGGACTAACTCCACCGCTGTCCCGGCTAGGGGACGTTAGCTCCAAACTGGGTTGCGAATGTTACCTCCGTGGTCCGTAGTACTGGCGGTTTCTTCAGAGCTTGTTTGAAAGAGTTCTCCATGGATCCAGTCATGATCATAACTAACTTTACCAGCGAGTAATATCCAGATAAATCAGTTGGGCTGATTCCACTCTCACTTTTCCCAACCGCCCTCAGCGCTCAACCCCATCCCGTCCCTCGCTGCCTCGCCTCGGATCAATCTCAGGGGAAATGACGGAGGAGAAAAGCGAGGAAAGAGTTCACTTCTACAAAGTATCCGACTGGAGGAAAAGTGGCACAAAAATAAAAGAAAGTCTAAAGCGAAAACTTAAAAAGTAAAAGTCGTGAGGACAGTGCATCTTTCACAGGAAGCGGTTATTGCATTGATTCGGTCAGAAGCCACAGGGATGAGAGTTGACTTCATCCGTCCCTCAGTCAGAAGCCACAGGGATGAGAGTTGACTTCATCCGTCCCTCAGTCAGAAGCCACAGGGATGAGAGTTGACTTCATCCGTCCCTCACAGGGATGAGAGTTGACTTCATCCGTCCCTCAGTCAGAAGCCACAGGGATGAGAGTTGACTTCATCCGTCCCTCAGTCAGAAGCCACAGGGATGAGAGTTGACTTCATCCGTCCCTCAGTCAGAAGCCACAGGGATGAGAGTTGACTTCATCCGTCCCTCAGTCAGAAGCCACAGGGATGAGAGTTGACTTCATCCGTCCCTCACAGGGATGAGAGTTGACTTCATCCGTCCCTCAGTCAGAAGCCACAGGGATGAGAGTTGACTTCATCCGTCCCTCACAGGGATGAGAGTTGACTTCATCCGTCCCTCTGATCCCAGTCTGAGAGACTGACAGCTCAGGAGCTCAAAGAACGTCCCTTCTGGCTCGTTAAATCCTCTTTCTAAAGAATCGTTTGATAACGGTTTTGTTTTTACTTTTCCATAAAACGGTTGGTTAATTGTGTGTGTTGTCAGGTTGACTAAACTACAAACTGCCAACTTGGGCACATTTGAACTGCGCGAGTGCGCGAGGCAACAAGACAAACTCTACATCCACTCGTTTTGATGAACACTGGTGGTGGTCGGTCATGTGACACGGCTAAACCAGTTCAATGGTGGGGCGGGTTTGATTTGATTTTGATTTGATTCACTTTATTTATCCCGAAGGAAATAAAAATGCCACGTAGCTCATAAAACAGCCATAAAAACAACACAAGACAACAATACACATATAGAAACATACAAGATAAGGACAGACCAAAAACATCAGACATGTACGTTGTGGGTGTGGGTGTCCCGCGGGGTCGTCAGGGAAAAGTAAACGATTGTACAACTCCTCCCAGTTTCCAGGTTTGAACTGTTTGGTTTTTGCCACAAATCCTATTTGTCGACTCAGATTATTTTATTACAAAAATGAAATGACAAGCTGTTAGAATTCAAAAATGATAAAAAATGATCACACCCTGATTACATTTCAGATATGATGTTTTCTGTACGTATCAAAATCACTTCTCATTGCGTAACTAGCCTACTGAATTCATTCTTTTACGTCACAGTCTATCGGTGCGCTGATTGGCTCGTAACCACTACCAGCAGAGGACTGGGACCACTACCAGCAGAGGACTGGGGGAGACCAGCAGGGCACCACTACCAGCAGAGGACTGGGGGAGACCAGCAGGTAACCACTACCAGCAGAGGACTGGGGGAGACCAGCAGGTAACCACTACCAGCAGAGGACTGGGGGAGACCAGCAGGTAACCACTACCAGCAGAGGACTAGGCTCATAACCACTACCAGCAGAGGACTGGGACCACTACCAGCAGAGGACTGGGACCACTACCAGCAGAGGACTGGGGGAGCACAGCAGGTTATCGTTTATAACTGGGAGGTGGGAAACTGCGCCTTGCTACTAGGAATGATTAAATAAAACACCGCATGAACTCGCACTTCCTCGTCGCAAATTCGGATGTTTCTCAGCCCCCAGTTGCTCCAAAAAGCCCCCCTCGCTCCCCAAAAACTATCTCCTCTGTCCTCTGCTCCCCCCCCGACTAACCCTAACCCTAAACCACCACCCCCCCCTAGTGGACACTCCCCCCACAACAAACCCAACTAACCCCACTACCCATAATTACACACAGCGTTACAATATCATCTCATCATCATATAACTCGAATGCACACAGGTCGGAGGTAGGTGTAATATCCTGGTTACTTTACATACTGGTATTACTAATATAAATGATCAGGCGGAGAGATAGGTTTCAGTCATACGTTTATATTACTAGTATTAGACTATTACAGTAGGTATTTTGCCACTTGCCACGTCCGACCACAAACGAATGCACCAGAAGTCGTAACTTCCGATCTCAAAATCCTCTCTGGAACATTAGATGATCTCAAACCTCCGTTTCTGTGCCACTTAAAGACTGATCTGGAGAGCCTATATACCCATGCGTATAGCGGCATATCTCAATAAGGCCTTTTGAACTTTTTGGCAGTTAGGACACTTTTCTTTGAACGAGAGAGTATTAGGCTAATATAACACCTATGTTATGAACGGAACGCTGCTGCTAGAATAGGCTGCTAGAATGAGCCAGCTAGTTTATAGCACCGGTCTCTCCTCTGGATAGAAAGAAGCAAGATCATCCCGAGTTCACTACGTCCAGCCTACTACCCTGTCAGACCTGGAGCTAAAAGTGCCAATCAAGTGATTTACAGTGATTCAGGAACTCCCCTGTGACGCACCCACCTGGTGGTTTTGTCAAAACGAGCCTTGTAAATCGTGACGTCACAGAACGCCCTTGTGACGTGACAAAGGAGGTGTATGATCGTGACGTCACAGAACGCCCTTGTGACGTGGCAGAGGAGGTGTATAAAAGCCCGAAAGCAGCAGAGAGAGAGCCACAGCAGAGGAGCCAGACTGAGGGAGCGTGCCAGAGAGGAGGACTTCTCCCTCTTTCTCCCTCTCAGAGAGCTAGAGAGAGAGAGAGAGGAGGGAGAGATCTCCCCCCCCCCCTCTCTCCCTCACTCTCTCTGGCTTATTGAGGGCGAGACAGAGAGACAGACTCTCTTGCTTTCTGTCTCTCTCTCAGTGAGCCGGAGAGAGTGAGGGAGAGAGGGGGGGGGGAGATCTCTCCCTCCTCTCTCTCTCTCTCTAGCTCTCTGAGAGGGAGGAGGAGGAGGTGCCAGAGAGAGAGGAGGAGGTGCCAGAGAGAGAGGAGGAGGTGCCAGAGAGAGAGGAGGTGCCAGAGAGAGAGGAGGAGGAGGAGGTGCCAGAGAGAGGAGGAGGTGCCAGAGAGAGAGGAGGAGGAGGAGGTGCCAGAGAGAGAGGAGGAGGTGCCAGAGAGAGAGGAGGAGGAGGAGGTGCCAGAGAGAGGAGGAGGTGCCAGAGAGAGAGGAGGAGGAGGAGGTGCCAGAGAGAGAGGAGGAGGTGCCAGAGAGAGAGGAGGAGGAGGAGGTGCCAGAGAGAGGAGGAGGTGCCAGAGAGAGAGGAGGAGGAGGAGGTGCCAGAGAGAGAGGAGGAGGTGCCAGAGAGAGAGGAGGAGGAGGCGGAGCTGGAGGTGGGATGGTTGGAGGGAAAATAAAAAAAAATCAAATTTGAATATTGTGTGTAGTGTGAGTTTGTAGTAAGTAAGTAAGTTTTATTTATGTAGCACCTTTCACAGCACGAATGCACAAAGCGCTTCACAATACAAATAACACATAAAAAGGAAGAAAGAGCGACATACAAAGTGCAATACATACAAAATACAAGGCAACAATACCAGGGGAGGGGAGAGGGAGGGAATTACCATACAGGCAGCCAGCCTCGACAAGCAGCCAATCAGGCGCGACCAATATCCTGACAGCACTGTCACTGTCACTGTCACTGCTCTGCACCTTTCATGCACTCTTAAGGAATTTGCTGTATGCAGCGTCTAGATGAGTCTGATAACAGCATTATAGTGGCTCTGTTTGTCTAAGGAATCTCACCCAACATTTCTATCAGTGTCCCTGCAACAACAAATGCAAAGAGCCCCTTGAGGTCTTGGGCCCCTGGGCCCGGTAGGCCCGTCGGTACTATGTCCAGGGCCGTGCTGGAGGAGGCTGGCCATCTGGAGGTTCATCACACTATGTCCAGGGCCGTGTGGCCATCTGGAGGTTCATCACAGAACGGCCGCCGGTGATAACGACCGTCGGCCGCCAGGTGGCGCTCAGCACCCCGTCTATACTGAAGCGGCCGGCTCAGACTCCAGGGTCGTTTCTTCGTCCCAGCACGTCCCTGAATATGTCTTTGACAGTAGGCCTGCCATGATATAACATGTTGATGATGTGTTTTAAAGTGTACCACTAGGGGGCGTCTGGAGACTTGGGTTCTGCTTGTTTCTTCCACCTCTCTCAACCATGAGGGAGTCTCCCTCGTTTAGCCTCCTCCACTGCCTTGGTAAACCTATAAAACCTATACTTGGCCTCCGTAAACCGGTCCTTCTCTCCACTCTTTCTCCAGCCCTGCCTTCCTGAGTTGACCAGGGACAGCCGAAAGAGGGGGACTTTAAATTGGCCAGTGTCACATCAAGAGTGAGTGAGTCAGTTAGATAGTGTGTCAGTCTCCTCCCTTGTACTAGAATCCACCATGAAAAGGGCACCTTTACAATTCATCTTTCCATTGACAGGTACATTTTGATTTGACATCAAAAGCGATGCTTGGTGCCTCAGTATAAACTCACCCAGGGAACCACATACTTTCTACATCCACAGAAAGTAGAGCTTGAGGTGTTTAGTATATTTAGTGTATTTGTATGTTTCTTAATGGACCATGAGTATTTTCAATAAAGCTGATTGGTTAATTGATTGATTGACTGTCTTCCACCTTGAGCCATCCCAGGCTCTCGCAGTGACCAGGTGGCTAATTGCTGGTAACCTTAATATGATCCTAACCAACTTATTTTGTGATGTTTGCAGTTTGTTTCTTAAAACTTTGGAGACACTGTTGAACCAGGAGTCGTAGCGTCGTCAACGTGGTGTTGAATAAGATCTCCTGCCAGAACACTTGGTTTAGTCAGCTACGTCATTTGGCAGCTCTGGAAAAGTTGACCTTCAGATTTATGACTAAGGTTGAGTTGTACCTGCTGAAATGGAACAAATGGGAAACCCATTTTAAAGGACCCTGATAGAAGTTTGAATTGGCATACTGTATCATTAATCCCTCTATACCCCCATATATTGTGTACCGTTGAAACACTTTGTTGTTGTTTGTTATTTAATGTTTGTCTCACTGTTCATTATGTATTATGTTCCGTTTTGTGTATTGTCTTCTTAAAATAATAAAAACTATAAATCAAAAAAAAAAAAAGGATCCCTAGCCAGCGTCATCATGGCTGCTTGATGGAGGTCTGGGGATTTCCTTCATCTCATCCTGGACCCAAACAAGATGGACTCACTTTTGTCCCCTAACCAGTTTCTTTAGTTTTGTGCTCAATGTTTGTTCAACCATGCTTTTGTCTTTGTTAAGCCAAAACCCACAAACAAAATGGCGACGCTATCAGGCAGACCAAAAGAGACGATTGGCTGAAGTTCATTATGATCTGGCTTTATAAATAATGTTATAACTGCACCATGTCCAGTTGATTTTCTGTTTTTTAATGTGTATTTTTTAGGAGCAACCTATATGAACGAGTCGATTCATTGCTTCCTGGATTGTCACACAGACGGTGTGAGGGTCTTGCTCAAGCACACTTCGGCACATTGGGAACACACGGCAGGGAGCGGGGATCGAACCGGCGACCTCCCGATCCCCAGCCGACCGCTCTACCTCCCAAGCTACGCGCCGCCATGTACAACTACAGCGTGGTGAGGGACCGCTGTGTCCTCGTCCTGGTTAGGGACCGCTGTGTCCTCGTCCTGGTTAGGGACCGCTGTGTCCTGGTTAGGGACCGCTGTGTCCTCGTCCTGGTTAGGGACCGCTGTGTCCTCGTCCTGGTTAGGGACGGCTGTGTCCTCGTCCTGGTTAGGGACCGCTGTGTCCTCGTCCTGGTTAGGGACCGCTGTGTCCTCGTCCTGGTTAGGGACCGCTGTGTCCTCGTCCTGGTTAGGGACCGCTGTGTCCTCGTCCTGGTTAGGGACCGCTGTGTCCTCGTCCTGGTTAGGGACCGCTGTGTCCTCGTCCTGGTTAGGGACCGCTGTGTCCTCGTCCTGGTTAGGGACCGCTGTGTCCTCGTCCTGGTTAGGGAGCGCTGGGTCCTCGTCCTGGTTAGGGACCGCTGGGTCCTCGTCCTGTCACCATGTTTCACACATCAACAGGGAGGCGGCTGCATTTAGAACATTGGCATCTTTATTCTACAACATTCCCATAAAATTGGGAAAGGATAATTCAAGGAAAAGCAAATGCGATATTGAAAGAACATACAGTATGTACAAATAAATGAAAATAAACGGAATATTTACAATTGTACATGAACTGTTACACGCCTTACTAAATAATTTATCCGTAATACGAGTAGAAAGAAAGAAAATATATAAAGTCGTACCCCGGAGAGAAGTACTTAGGGGTGTTTACAAAAAAGCGATGAGTAGCGCAACCCGCCGCGGCCGAGCGTCTCACACAGTGAAGCACGTCATCATGATCATTTTAACCAGCAAAATATATCCTCTTGACCTGAAGCCCCTCATCCATTCATGTCTCAAGCCCATTAAGACTGGGTGCCGTTTCCAGACTGTTTTCATTTCTAGATTAAATGCAACACATCAATATAATTGTTGATAATATTTGTCAGCCACACATCTGAGTCAACAGTACGCCGGTAGTATTGCCAACATATTCCACAAACTCTCCCTTTGAAGTGTGCATAACAGCCGTAAACATTGAATGGTGGTGGCAAAGCTATAAAAAGTGTAAAAGTGTTAAAATACTAAAGCGTTTTGGTTTGAAAATATAATTTGATGATCTTGTTCTCCAATTTCTCTATTTCACCGTATAGATCTCTAATAATCTGTGTATTTCAAAGTCAAATAAATTTTCCCGATCTCAAAAGAGTCAAATGAACATCCCTTCATTAATAATGATCCTCGCGTTGCGTTCGCCCAGTTTACTAGAACATTCCTCGGATTGAAAAGAGCATAAAAATATTTCCCTCAGGCGTTTCAATCGGGCAGCTATAAAAAGCACAGTCATGGAGAATCCGTTGCCCATAATAGATCTGAGGTAGTCCTGTACCTGTGATAAAGAATGTCAACGCTGAATTGAATTAATAATCACTTTGTATCAATTAAAAGCCAGATATGATCCAGATAAGAGTTGTCTCTAGGCCTGCGTTCACGATGGGTTAAAATGTCCGCCCAACAAATAATAGAAGTTGAGATATTCAGGGCAGGTACACTTGTAAACAAACTTTAACATCAGCATAAAAACATAATTGGCATAAAGTGAGCTTGATAGTATTCCCCATGATATTGACTACAAGTAAGAATTAAAACGGCCTCATCTTTGTCCAGTCCCTGCGCAGAAAGGGGGCGGGGTGCTTTTCTTCCTATAAATGGATGAAAGATTGTACAGAAAAGCAGTATTTTAAACCATATTAGTATCAATAGTTTGATTATTCATTCATACTCAATAGAAAGGTCTTTGGCTTTCTTGTCCTAAAACCATTCAAAAAACAGTGTAGATGCAAAAAAAAGAAAGGAAAGAAAAAGACATTGTATAAGAGGAGGAGAATGTCTTCTCAGGAAAGCCTGGAGAAATGTTACCAGTTTAGCTTCCTGTGCCTCAGTGACCGCGACTGAGGGCAATGCTGCCATCTAGTGGCGTATTGCCAGTACTGCGCCTGTGGAGCAGACTGAGGGCAATGCTGCCATCTAGTGGCGTATTGCCAGTACTGCGCCTGCGGAGCAGACTGAGGGCAATGCTGCCATCTAGTGGCGTATTGCCAGTACTGCGCCTGCGGAGCAGACTGAGGGCAATGCTGCCATCTAGTGGCGTATTGCCAGTACTGCGCCCATGGAGCAGTCACCCAGGTTATTGATGTCGGAGGGTTTATTCTCTCTAGAAGCCTGCAGCAGGACTCAGGCAGGTGGACATCTTGCGAGCAGAGTAGTGCACAGTCAGCTGTGTTGGGGTCACAGTTGACCACTGAAGGTGGTTGCCTTCCAGGGGGCACGCTGGCTGCCAGTAAGACACAGTGTCCGTCTGCGGCGTCTGTCTGCCCGCGAGGCTCCGCCCCCTGTAGCGCCCGGCGGTCTAGAGCAGGATCTGGGCCACGTAGGGGGAGTGAGTGCTGGCGACCGCTGCCAACAAGGGGAGGTCACTGGACTCGATCCTGAAACCACAACAAAGACAACGGGCTTGGAATGGAAAACATTCTTCCATGAGCATCCTCACACCCCCCTGGGCAGGGCAGGCCGGCTGCACACTACCAACCAAACAAACTAACCCATTACTGAGGGACCCTTCAGATGACCTGCTAACCCGCATACCATCAACTGAACATCTGGTAATATGCAACGTTAGGTGAGTGTTTGTTTGTGGTTCTGCTCACCCGAGGACCATGCCCAGCTCCTTGACGTGCACCCTGGCCTGACCCTTCAGGTACTCGGCCAGCATCTTACTCTTGAAGTAGATCTCCTGAAGACGGTCCTCCAGGTGCATGATACACTGGTATACAGGAGAGAGGAGAGAGGGGGAGAGAGAGAGAGGGGGAGAGGGGGAGAGAGAGAGAGAGGGAGAGAGAGAGGGAGAGAGAGGGAGAGAGAGAGAGAGACAAAAAGAGAAGAAAAGGGAGAACGCAGGGATATAATAGTGGCTCATTAGAAACTAGTGCAATACCCGTTCAAAACAACTTCACATTCATCTGCTGACATCACCCCTGTGACGGCTAAGCAGAAGACATCAGTCATCGTCATCTTGAAAGCTAGCTAGCTAGTTGGCCTGATGTCAACACAGTGGACTTGTTGCACCACCTAGAACGCACGCCCACGGTTTTGTTTACATAAATGATCAAGTAAATACTGACGTAGAAAACTTTTCACACTTTAATAGATGAAATGTGGGCAGGGCAGTGGCTAGTTGCAAAACTAGAATGGAGAAGTAAGACGCCTCCTTCCCTCCACTAGTCTGGGGGTCCACCTTGGGCAAGTGGTAGTACCCCCTAGCCCCCCTACCTGGGGTTACAGGCAAAAACCCTGATGACAAAACAACCAAAAGGAAGAGAGACCCGGCCCGGAGGAAGCCCGGGGCCCTCGTCTGGAGCCAGGCCCAGACGGAGGGCCCGCCTGCGAGCGCCTGGTGGCCGGGCTTACCACGGAGCCCGGCCGGGCCCAGCCCGAACAAGCAACGTGGGAACAACATCTCATCCTCCATCGTCCCGTGGACCCACCACCCGCGGGAGGAATTGTCGGGGTCGGGTGCGCTGCCAACTAGGTGGCGGTGAAGGCGGGGGGCACCGACGGACCGGACCCGGGCGGCAAAGGCTGGCTCTGGGGACATGGAACGTGACCTTGCTGGGGGGGAAGGAGCCGGAGATTGTGAGGGAGGTGGAGCGATACCAATTACACCTGGTGGGGCTAACCTCCACGCACAGCACCGGCGTCAGGAACCAAACTCCTGGATAGGGGTTGGACCCTGTTCTTCTCCGGAGTTGCTCACGGTATGAGGCGTAAGGCAGGTGTGGCTATACTAGCTAGCCCCCAGCTGAGCGCCTCTGTGCTGGAGTTCACCCCAGTGGACGAGAGGGTCGCCTCCCTGCGCCTTAGGACTGTGGGGGGGGTGACTCTGACTGTGGTTTGTGCTTATGCACCGAACAGCAGTTCAGAGTACTCAGCCTTCCTGCAGACCCTGAGTGGAGTCCTTTTGGGGGCTCCTGCAGGGGACTCCACTATCCTACTGGGGGACTTCAATGCACACGTAGGCAATGATGGAGAAACTTGGAGGGGCGTGATTGGGAGGCATGGCCACCACGATCTGAACCCGAGTGGTGTTTTGTTGTTGGACTTCTGTGCTAGTCACGGTTTGTCCATACCAAACACCATGTTCGAACACAAGGATGCCCACAAGTACACCTGGCATCAGAACACCTTAGGCCGAAGGTCGATGATCGATTTCGTTATCGTATCATCTGATATGAGGCCATGTGTTTTGGACACTCGGGTAAAGAGAGGGGCAGAGCTGTCCACTGATCACCATCTGGTGGTGAGCTGGTTTCGATGGCGGAGGAAGCTTCTGGACAGACCTGGAAAACCCAAGCGTGTAGTGAGGGTGAACTGGGAACGTCTGGAGGAAGAGCCTGTCCGGAGAGAATTCAACTTCCACCTCCGGCGGAGCTTCTCAGGCATCCCTGTGGAGGTTGGGGACATCGAACATGAGTGGTCGGTGTTCAAAGCCTCCATTGCTGAAGCTGCGGCTGGGAGCTGTGGCCTGAGGGCCATAGGTACCTCAAGGGGCGGTAACCCTTGGACACCGTGGTGGACAGCGGTGGTCAGGGAAGCCTTCCGACTGAAGAAGGAGGCCTTCTGGGATATGTTAGCCTGGGAGACCCCAGAAGCAGTTGCAGGGTATCGACTGGCCCAGAGGGCTGCAGCTTCGGCCGTGACCAAGGCAAAGCAGCGGGTGTGGGAGAAGTTCAGAGAAACCATGGAGAAGGACTTTCGGTCGGCACCAAAGTGTTTCTGGAAGACCATCAGACACCTCAGGAAGGGAAAGCGGGGGACCATCCAAGCTGTATACAGCAAGGAGGGGACACTGCTGACCTCAACTGAGGAGGTTGTTGAGCGTTGGAAGGAGCACTTTGAGGAACTCCTGAACCCGACTAATCGAGGCAGAGCCGGAAGATGATGGGGGGTCGTCAATGTCTTTGGAGGAGGTCACTGAGGTAGTCAAACAACTCCACACTGGCAGAGCCCCAGGGACTGATGAGATCCGTCCAGAAATGCTGAAGGCGCTGGGTGTAGAGGGGCTGTCTTGGTTGACACGCCTCTGTAACATTGCGTGGAAGTCTGGGTCAGTGCCGAAGGAGTGGCAGACTGGGGTGGTGGTCCCAATATTCAAAAAAGGGGACCAGAGGGTGTGTGCGAATTATAGAGGCATCACATTACTCAGCCTCCCAGGGAAAGTTTACTCCAAGGTGCTGGAAAGGAGGGTCCGGCCGATAGTCGAACCTCAGATCGAAGAGGAACAATGCGGATTTCGTCCTGGTCGTGGAACTACCGACCAGCTCTTCACTCTCGCAAGGATCTTGGAGGGGGCTTGGGAGTTTGCCCAACCTGTCTACATGTGTTTTGTGGACTTGGAGAAGGCTTACGACCGGGTCCCTCGAGAGGTCTTGTGGAGGGTTATGCGGAAGTATGGGGTGAGGGGGTCCCTACTTAGGGCCATACAATCCCTGTACACCCAGAGCGAGAGCTGTGTCCGGGTCCTCGGCAGTAAGTCGTCTTCCTTTCCGGTGGGGGTTGGCCTCCGCCAGGGCTGCGCTTTGTCACCAATCCTGTTTGTGATTTTCATGGACAGGATATCGAGGCGTAGCCGTGGGGAGGTGGGTTTGCAGTTCAGTGAGCTGGGTATCACGTCGCTGCTTTTTGCAGATGATGTGGTCCTGATGGCATCAGCTGCCTGCGACCTCCAGCACTCTCTGGATAGGTTCGCAACTGAGTGTGAAGCGGCTGGGATGAGAATAAGCACCTCTAAATCTGAGGCCATGGTTCTCAGCAGGAAACCGGTGGCCTGTCCGCTCCGAGTAGGAAATGAGTCCTTACCCCAAGTGAAGGAGTTCAAGTATATGGGGGTCTTGTTCATGAGTGAGGGAACCATGGAGAGGGAGTTTGGCCGGAGAATCGGAGCAGCTGGTGCGGTTCTGCAGTCGCTTTACCGCACTGTTGTGACGAAAAGAGAGCTGAGCCAAAAGGCAAAGCTCTCGATCTACCTTCGTCCCCACCCTCACCTATGGTCATGAAGGATGGGTCATGACCGAAAGAACGAGACCACGGATACAAGCGGCCGAAATGAGTTTTCTCCGGAGGGTGGCTGGGGTCTCCCTGAGAGATCGGGTGAACAGTTCAGTCATCCGGGAGAGACTCGGAGTAGAGCCGCTGCTCCTTTGCGTCGAAAGGAGCCAGTTGAGGTGGTTCGGGCATCTAGTGAGGATGCCTCCTGGGCGCCTCCCTAGGGAGGTGTTCCAGGCGTGTCCGGCTGGGAGGAGGCCGCGGGGTAGACCCAGGACTAGGTGGCGGGACTACATCTCCGCACTGGCCTGTGAGCGGCTAAAGATTCCCCAGGCAGAGCTGGTTGATGCTGCTAGGGAAAGCGATGTATGGGGCCCCCTGCTGGAACTGCTGCCTCCGCGACCCGACCCCGGATAAGCAGATAAAGATGGATGGATGGAATAGATGAAATGTAGCCTATGTAAGACCTGTAATACTGCTATAATACTGCTATAATACTGCTATAATACTGCTATACACTGCTATAATACTGCTATAATACTGATATAATACTGCTATAATACTGATATAATACTGATATAATACTGCTATACCAGCTGCTATATCAAAACAAAAACAACGATCTGTATCGGCAGCGTATGGATCATAGATGATCGGTGATCGGACGTCAGTGGCAAAACAACGTTATCTGGGCATCCCTAATTTTAAGGCGTCCATTCAAATCCTTGAACTGTGAAACACGCAACAACGGTGTTAGCGATGACGGTAACGGTCATATCACTTACGAAGTTGGGTGAGAGGTTGAGTTTGTAGAGCTGGTGAGTGGACTGCAGCAGACTGGACACCAGAGTGGACACCAGCACCTCTTTGCCCAGCTTGCTGCCGTCGGTGGCTCTCCTCTGGCTGCTGGCCACCTGGACCGTCCACTTGTCCGTGTCGGCTATGATGCAGACGGCCTCCGCGATGGGCTCGTCCAGGACGGGGTGCTGGGGGGTCAAACGCAGGGGAGAGGGGGGGGGGGGGTGAGTGAGTGAGTGAGTGAGTGAGTGAGTGAGCGGGTGAGTGAGTGAGTGAGTGAGTGAATAAGTGAGTGAGTGAGTGAGTGAGTGAGTGAGTGAGTGAGTGAGTGAGTGAGTGAGTGAGTGAGTGAATGAATGAATGAATGAATGAAACTTTTATTTAATATGGACATCACAATTACATTCCTCTGTATGTCTCCAGTGTGTGTGTCCTGAGTGTGTCTCCTGTGTGTGTCCTGTGTGTATGTGTCCTGTGTGTGTGTGTCCTGTGTGTCTCCTGTGTGTGTGTGTCCTGTGTGTCTCCTGTGTGTGTGTCTCCTGTGTGTGTGTCTCCTGTGTATGTGTGTCCTGTGTGTGTGTGTCCTGTGTGTCTCCTGTGTGCGTGTCTCCTGTGTGTGTGTGTCCTGTGTGTGTCCTGTGTGTGTCCTGTGTGTGTGTGTCTCCTGTGTGCGTGTCTCCTGTGTGTGTGTGTCCTGTGTGTGTGTGTCCTGTGTGTGTCCTGTGTGTGTGTGTCCTGTGTGTGTCCTGTGTGTGTGTGTCTCCTGTGTGTGTGTGTCCTGTGTGTGTCCTGTGTGTGTCCTGTGTGTGTGTGTCCTGTGTGTGTCCTGTGTGCGTGTCTCCTGTGTGTGTGTCCTGTGTGTGTCTCCTGTGTGTGTGTCCTGTGTGTCTCCTGTGTGTGTGTCCTGTGTGTGTCCTGTGTGTGTGTGTCCTGTGTGTCTCCTGTGTGTGTCCTGTGTGTGTGTCTCCTGTGTGTGTGTGTCCTGTGTGTGTCCTGTGTGTGTGTCCTGTGTGTGTCTCCTGTGTGTGTGTCCTGTGTGTGTGTGTCCTGTGTGTGTCCTGTGTGCGTGTCTCCTGTGTGTGTGTCCTGTGTGTGTCTCCTGTGTGTGTGTCCTGTGTGTCTCCTGTGTGTGTGTCCTGTGTGTGTCTCCTGTGTGTGTGTGTCCTGTGTGCGTGTCTCCTGTGTGTGTGTGTCCTGTGTGTGTGTGTCCTGTGTGTGTGTGTCCTGTGTGTCTCCTGTGTGTGTCCTGTGTGTGTGTCTCCTGTGTGTGTGTGTCCTGTGTGTGTCCTGTGTGTGTGTCCTGTGTGTGTCTCCTGTGTGTGTGTCCTGTGTGTGTGTGTCCTGTGTGTGTCTCCTGTGTGTGTGTCCTGTGTGTGTGTGTCCTGTGTGTGTCCTGTGTGCGTGTCTCCTGTGTGTGTGTCCTGTGTGTGTCTCCTGTGTGTGTGTCCTGTGTGTCTCCTGTGTGTGTGTCCTGTGTGTGTCTCCTGTGTGTGTGTGTCCTGTGTGTGTGTGTCCTGTGTGTGTCCTGTGTGTGTGTGTCCTGTGTGTGTCCTGTGTGCGTGTCTCCTGTGTGTGTGTCCTGTGTGTGTCTCCTGTGTGTGTGTCCTGTGTGTCTCCTGTGTGTGTGTCCTGTGTGTGTCTCCTGTGTGTGTGTGTCCTGTGTGTGTGTGTCCTGTGTGTCTCCTGTGTGTGTCCTGTGTGTGTGTCTCCTGTGTGTGTGTGTCCTGTGTGTGTCCTGTGTGTGTCCTGTGTGTGTCCTGTGTGTGTCCTGTGTGTCCTGTGTCCTACCTGGATGGCGTGTGCCAGGTCAGCTATGAGTCCCTGTCTCAGGCGCTCGTCGTTGGGCAGGCCGTGGAGGACGAAGTCGGGGACGTAGGTGGGACAGTAGCCTCCGAACAGAGAGCGTCCAAAGTTAGCGATGCTCGGTCTGGAGAAGTTCTCCACCAGCTTGGCCCTGCGGGGAAACACACACATGAGCATCGTCTATGAACACACGGGTGTGTGTGTGTGCGCGTGTGTGTGCGTGTGTGTGTGTGCGTGCAAGTGTATATGTAATGGTGTGTGTGTGTGTGTATGTATATGTAATGGTGTGTGTGTGTGTGTGTTTGTGTGTGTGTGTATTGTAATGGTGTGTGTGTGTAGTAATGGTGTGTGTGTGTGTGTGTGTATTGTAATGGTGTGTGTGTGTGTGTGTGTATTGTAATGGTGTGTATGTGTATAGTAATGGTGTGTGTGTGTGTGTGTATATGTAATGGTGTGAGTGTGTGTGTGTGTATATGTGTAGTAATGGTGTGTGTGTGTGTGTGTGTGTGTGTGTGTGTATAGTAATGGTGTGTGTATGTGTGTGTATTGTAACGGTGTGTGTGTGTGTGTGTGTGTGTATATGTAATAGTGTGCATGTGTGTGTGTGTGTGTGTGTGTGTGTGTGTGTGTGTGTGTGTATAGTAATGGTGTGTGTGTGTGTGTGTGTATAGTAATGGTGTGTGTGTGTGTGTGTATAGTAACGGTGTGTGTGTATTGTAATGGTGTGTGTGTGTGTGTGTGTGTGTGTGGTCTCTGCCTGCTCCTCACCCGGGCAGCGGGACCACCACCTCCTCCTGCCAGTCCTCCTGGTCGTCGTCCCCCCCGTAGAACCCCTCGTTCCCCCGGTGGACGTCCTGTCCTGCGTCCTCGCTCTCGCTGTCCCCCAGCGCGCTGTCCGAGCTCTCGTTCCGGGGGATGTCCCACTCGCTGGGCGGGGTCTTCTTCCTGTCCCCCGGGGGCTCGGTGACCGAGATCACGATGCCCTTGTCCTGCTCCCCCAAGCAGCTCCGGCAGCCGCTGGCCTCCCAGGGGTCATTTGACCCGCAGCGGCGGCGCCGGCCGCCCTGGGCCTCGCCGCCGCCCTCCCCCCCGGCCCCACCCCCCTGAGCGCCCGCCCCCGACGGGTCCAGCAGCTCTTTGTGGGTTTTGTCCGTGCCGCTGGCCTCCTGCCGCCGCTCGGCCACGTCGCTGATGGTGCTCGTCTCCACGGGGTTGTCGTCGCTGAAGTACTCGTCGAACAGGTCCATGCTCTCCTCGCTGGCGGCGGGGGTCCAGCGGGCGATCTGGCTGGACACCCGCAGCAGAGCGCCCTCCTTAACGCCCGCCTCCTTGGTCTGGGTTTGGTCCACGACTAACGAGCTGCTCTCTGACTCCAGTCCTGCCCCTCTGCCCCGCTGCTCTACACTGCTCACCCTCTGCTGCTGCTGTTGTTGTTGTTGTTGTTGTTGTTGATGTTGTTGTTGTTGATGTTGTTGTTGTTGATGTTGATGTTGTTGTTGTTGTTGATGTTGTTGTTGATGATGATGCTGATATTGTTGTTGTTGTTGATGATGATGATGATGGTATTGCTGTTGTTGATGATTATGATATTGTTGTTGTTGATGATTATGATATTGTTGTTGTTGTTGTCTGTGTTGTTGCTGCGCGTGTTTGTCCTGGTGTTTCTTGTGCTTCCTGATCTCCTCCTCCACCTTCCTCCTGCGGCTCTCGGTGTCGGACTCCGGTGACATCGAGTCCCCGATCAGGAAGGTCACCTTGGTGGCCGGCTCCTCCCCCTCCTCCTCCCCCGACCGGAGCCCCGCCCGCCCCGGGAATGACCCCGGTACTGGTACCGGCGGGGGCAGGTTCTTATCTGGGGGCTTCTTCTCCAGAGGGATACTTGTGGACCGGAACACCTTGATGGGCAGATTACGAGCTGCCCCGGCCTCCCCAGCCTCCCCGGCCTCGGACTCCTCCACAGGGCTGGACCTGACCTCCGGGCTGGGCCTGACCTCCGGGCTGGGCCTGACCTCCGGGGTCACCTGACGCTCCGCCTCCCGCACACACGCCTGCTCCCTGGGGGAGGCGGAGCCCACGGGCGTCACAGTCTCCAGCCTGGCCTCCACGCAGGGGGGGCTGCCGGACTCCTTCTGCAGGACGGGGCTGAGGGCGGGGCTGGGGGCGGGGCTGGGGGCGGGGGTGAGGGAGGGGCTGGGGGCGGGGCTGAGGGAGGGGCTGGGGGCGGGGGTGAGGGCTGGGCTGAGGGCGGGGGTGAGGGCGGGGCTGGGGGCGGGGCTGGGGGCGGGGGTGAGGGAGGGGCTGGGGGCGGGGCTGAGGGAGGGGCTGGGGGCGGGGGTGAGGGCTGGGCTGAGGGCGGGGGTGAGGGCGGGGGTGAGGGAGGGGCTGGCCTGGGCCTCCCCGGTCTCCTCGGCCTCCTCTGTCCGAACGCCGGGCGCAGTGGACACTGTCTGGAGGACACTGCTCCTGGAGCTCTGGCTCTGACTGCTGTCCTCCTCCTCCTCCTCCCCCTCCTCCTCTTCCTCATCCCCCTCCTCCTCCTCGGGGGTGTGGCTAGCAGTGGCAGGCTCCGCCTCCGTGTCTGTATAGGTGCTGCTCTGCAGGCTGTAGCTACTGTCTCTGTCCTCGTCCTGAGACTCGGTCTCCGGTCCGGCCCCAGAACCAGAACCAGCCTGAGACCCGGCCCCAGAACCAGAACCAGAACCAGCCTGAGGCCCGGCCACAGAACCAGAACCAGAACCAGTCTGAGAACCGGCCCCAGAACCAGAACCAGCCTGAGACCCGGCCCCAGAACCAGAACCAGCCTGAGACCCGGCCACAGAACCAGAACTAGCCTGAGACCCGGCCCCAGAACCAGAACCAGAACCAGAACCAGAACCAGCCTGAGGCCCGGCCCCAGAACCAGAACCAGAACCAGAACCAGCCTGAGGCCCGGCCCCAGAACCAGAACCAGAACCAGAACCAGCCTGAGGCCCGGCCCCAGAACCAGAAGCAGCCTCCGCCCCTGGCCCCAGCCCCTGCTCCCCCTGGCGGAGGTAGTCCCCGCTGGGCTTGTGGACGGTGACCAGCACGTACTCCGACTCCTCCACCTCCCCCGGGCGCAGCGACGTGGTGATGAGGGAGCCGGGGATGACGATGGCCTCGTCCTCGTGGCTCTCCAGCAGGTGCGTCTCCAGCAGCTCGGAGCAGCGGATGAAGTAGGTGAGCAGGTAGAGCAGTCTCTGGACCAGCTCCTGCCTCCTGCCCACCACCACGGTCTTGGACAGACGCACCGGGGAGCCGATGGCCCCGTACAGGTCGCCTGGACACCAGGGAAACACACAGGTTACTGGGCTGGGCCCGTACAGGTCACCTGGACACCAGGGAAACACACAGGTTACTGGGCTGGGCCCGACATGCAGGGGGAGAATATAAACACACAGGTTACTGGGCTGGGCCCGTACAGGTCGCCTGGACACCAGGGAAACACACAGGTTACTGGGCGGGGCCCGTACAGGTCACCTGGACACCAGGGAAACACACAGGTTACTGGGCTGGGCCAGCATGCAGGGGGAGGATATAAACACAGGTTACTGGGCTGGGCCCGACATGCAGGGGGAGAATATAAACACACAGGTTACTGGGCGGGGCCCGGCATGCAGGGGGAGAATATAAACACAGGTTACTGGGCGGGGCCCGGCATGCAGGGGGAGAATATAAACACAGGTTACTGGGCTGGGCCCCACATGCAGGGGGAGAATATAAACACACAGGTTACTGGGCTGGGCCCACATGCAGGGGGAGAATAGAAACACACAGGTTACTGGGCTGGGCCAACATGCAGGGGGAGAATAGAAACACACAGGTTACTGGGCTGGGCCCGGCATGCAGGGGGAGAATATAAACACACAGGTTACTGGGCTGGGCCCCACATGCAGGGGGAGAATATAAACACAGTCAGACAAGCTTCAATACTTCACCCCTCCACGGGGTCAGAGAAACTACGACAACGGCAGACAAGTTTAGAGACGTTTTAGAGGAGTAGGGCTGGGTATCGAGTCGAATTTCAAGAATCGATTCGATTCCGATTCACAAGGTTCAGAATCGATTATCACGATTCAATTCGATTTGATTCAATATCAATCTGGTTAGTGTTACTAAAACCTGTTTTTGTTTTTTTTAGCTGTAACCTTAATTACATGACTGCCAAGTTATGCAACACATCAATACTAGGGCTGGGTATCGATACTGATTTCCAAAAATGAATGAATGAATGAATGAATCATTGAATGAATTAATGAACTATTCATTCCTTCATTTATTCAGTCATTCATTAAATAAAAGATCGATTTTGGGATTCATGAATCAATTCTGAATCATTTGATTCAGAATCGATGAATCGATTTTTTAAACCCATCCCTATAGAGGAGCGTTCGGACCACCCCAGACCACCTTCTTATTCAGTGTGGCACAATAGCCACCAGGAGGCGCCGTTGAGCAAGCAAACTCTATTCGTCTGGCAGTGGGCCTGTTTAGCCTATAACTGCCTATAGTTTAACCTCGTATATTCTTTGTATTATATAGTGTATATAATGTACATCGTATTGTGTATATGTGACGCTCTATAGAAGTGAGTCGGATGTCACAATGGCTTATTCATGGGAAATGAAGTGAACCGTTTTGTCCGTTTGCTTTTAACAGATTGTAATAAAACAAACCCTTGTCTTTCATAATATGTAGGAATTATGACTCATTTTGACTGAGAAATATATATTATAAGTGTAGAAACAAGATGATTTTCTAAACGGTTAGCTAACGTTAGGCTGCTACTGCAGAGGAGGAAATGTAAACATTCTATTGAGCCTGCTTCCTGTTTCCTGGTTATGCCCCGTCTGTTTCCTGTCTGTTTCCTGTCTGTTTCCAGGTTATGACCTGTCTGTTTCCTGGTTATGACCTGTCTGTTTCCAGGTTATGACCTGTCTGTTTCCTGGTTATGCCCTGTCTGTTTCCTGTCTGTTTCCAGGTTATGACCTGTCTGTTTCCAGGTTATGACCTGTCTGTTTCCAGGTTATGACCTGTCTGTTTCCAGGTTATGACCTGTCTGTTTCCTGTCTGTTTCCAGGTTATGACCTGTCTGTTTCCAGGTTATGACCTGTCTGTTTCCTGTCTGTTTCCTGGTTATGACCTGTCTGTTTCCTGTCTGTTTCCAGGTTATGACCTGTCTGTTTCCTGTCTGTTTCCAGGTTATGACCTGTCTGTTTCCAGGTTATGACCTGTCTGTTTCCTGTCTGTTTCCTGGTTATGACCTGTCTGTTTCCTGTCTGTTTCCAGGTTATGCCTCGTCTGTTTCCTGTCTGTTTCCTGGTTATGACCTGTCTGTTTCCTGTCTGTTTCCTGGTTATGACCTGTCTGTTTCCTGTCTGTTTCCTGGTTATGACCTGTCTGTTTCCTGTCTGTTTCCTGGTTATGACCTGTCTGTTTCCTGTCTGTTTCCTGGTTATGACCTGTCTGTTTCCTGTCTGTTTCCAGGTTATGACCTGTCTGTTTCCTGGTTATGACCTGTCTGTTTCCTGGTTATGACCTGTCTGTTTCCTGTCTGTTTCCTGGTTATGACCTGTCTGTTTCCTGTCTGTTTCCTGGTTATGACCTGTCTGTTTCCTGTCTGTTTCCTGGTTATGACCTGTCTGTTTCCTGTCTGTTTCCTGGTTATGACCTGTCTGTTTCCTGGTTATGACCTGTCTGTTTCCTGTCTGTTTCCAGGTTATGACCTGTCTGTTTCCTGTCTGTTTCCTGGTTATGACCTGTCTGTTTCCTGTCTGTTTCCAGGTTATGACCTGTCTGTTTCCTGTCTGTTTCCTGGTTATGACCTGTCTGTTTCCTGTCTGTTTCCTGGTTATGACCTGTCTGTTTCCTGGTTATGCCCTGTCTGTTTCCTGTCTGTTTCCTGTCTGTTTCCTGTCTGTTTCCTGGTTATGACCTGTCTGTTTCCAGGTTATGACCTGTCTGTTTCTGACCTGTCTGTTTCCAGGTTATGACCTGTCTGTTTCTGACCTGTCTGTTTCCAGGTTATGACCTGTCTGTTTCCAGGTTATGACCTGTCTGTTTCCTGGTTATGACCTGTCTGTTTCCTGTCTGTTTCCTGGTTATGACCTGTCTGTTTCCTGTCTGTTTCCAGGTTATGACCTGTCTGTTTCCTGTCTGTTTCCAGGTTATGACCTGTCTGTTTCCAGGTTATGACCTGTCTGTTTCCAGGTTATGACCTGTCTGTTTCCTGGTTATGACCTGTCTGTTTCCTGTCTGTTTCCTGGTTATGACCTGTCTGTTTCCTGTCTGTTTCCAGGTTATGACCTGTCTGTTTCCTGTCTGTTTCCTGGTTATGACCTGTCTGTTTCCTGTCTGTTTCCTGGTTATGACCTGTCTGTTTCCTGTCTGTTTCTTGTCTGTTTCCTGGTTATGCCTCGTCTGTTTCCTGTCTGTTTCCAGGTTATGACATGTCTGTTTCCTGGTTATGCCTCGTCTGTTTCCTGTCTGTTTCCAGGTATAAAAAGTTAACAAAATGGTGGCAACTCTCAGTCCTGTTCGTGTCGTTCACTCGCTATCGTTTGTCATTCAAACACTTCTGCAATTAATGGACTAATATCCATTCATGACCATAATGAAGGTCCGAAGGCCCAATGGTGAATGAGAGTGAATAGGATGTCGTCAATAGCGTAATTATCTCAAACATTTGAATAGATTTCCTCCCTGTCTACAACAAACAACGGCAACCAGATTGTCAGTGCTCTACTGCCCCTGGTGGTTGTGGGGTGTAATATTATTTTACTGCCACTGTTGTAGTTGCTCTAACCACGTGATCGGGACCAGGTTTGGCTGACTGTTCCTTCCACATGACACTCAAACTTACATTAACTAAACATTTGCTTTTTACTAATTGTAATGTGTGGTTAAAGAGTGTGAGGAGTTAAATCTTGAAGAACCAGGGCGTGTTCTCCCACAGCGTAGTGACCTAATCCACCACCAGGGGGGGATGTTGTCCTACTTTTCATAGTTGGTGTATTCAGCTGATATCAAGTTTATATCTTAGCTAGCTGTGCCCACAGTGGATTGTAGGGGTGTGTGTGTGTGTGTGTGTTCTTACCCAGCTGTGCCCAGAGAGGGTTGTAGGGGTGTGTGTGTGTGTGTGTGTTCTTACCCAGCTGTGCCCAGAGAGGGTTGTAGGGGTGTGTGTGTGTGTGTGTGTGTTCTCACCCAGCTGTGCCCAGAGCGGGTTGTAGGGGTGTGTGTGTGTGTGTGTGTGTGTGTGTGTGTGTGTTCTCACCCAGCTGGGCCCAGAGCGGGTTGTAGGGGTGTGTGTGTGTGTGTGAGTGTGTGTGTGTGTGTGTGTTCTCACCCAGCTGTGCCCAGAGAGGGTTGTAGGGGTGTGTGTGTGTGGGTGTGTGTGTGTGTGTGTGTGTTCTCACCCAGCTGTGCCCAGAGCGGGTTGTAGGGGTGTGTGTGTGTGTGTGTGTGTGTGTGTGTGTGTGTGTGTGTGTGTTCTCACCCAGCTGGGCCCAGAGCGGGTTGTAGGGGTGTGTGTGTGTGTGTGTGTGTGTGTGTGTTCTCACCCAGCTGTGCCCAGAGCGGGTTGTAGGGGTGTGTGTGTGTGTGTGTGTGTGTGTGTGTGTGTGTGTGTGTGTGTGTGTTCTCACCCAGCTGGGCCCGTAGAGGGTTGTAGGGGTGTGTGTGTGTGTGAGTGTGTGTGTGTGTGTGTGTGTGTGTGTGTGTGTGTTCTCACCCAGCTGGGCCCAGAGCGGGTTGTAGGGGTGTGTGTGTGTGTGTGTGTGTGTGTGTGTGTTCTCACCCAGCTGTGCCCAGAGCGGGTTGTAGGGGTGTGTGTGTGTGTGTGTGTTCTCACCCAGCTGTGCCCAGAGGGGGTTGTAGGGGTGTGTGTGTGTGTGTGTGTGTGTGTGTGTGTGTTCTCACCCAGCTGGGCCCAGAGCGGGTTGTAGGGGTGTGTGTGTGTGTGTGTGTGTGTGTGTGTGTTCTCACCCAGCTGGGCCCAGACGGGTTGTAGGGGTGTGTGTGTGTGTGTTCTCACCCAGCTGGGCCCAGAGCGGGTTGTAGGGGTGTGTGTGTGTGTGTGTGTGTGTGTGTGTGTGTGTGTGTGTGTGTGTGTGTGTGTGTGTGTGTTCTCACCCAGCTGGGCCCAGAGCGGGTTGTAGGGGTGTGTGTGTGTGTGTGTGTGTGTGTGTGTTCTCACCCAGCTGGGCCCAGAGCGGGTTGTAGGGGTGTGTGTGTGTGTGTGTGTGTGTGTGTGTGTGTTCTCACCCAGCTGGGCCCAGAGCGGGTTGTAGGGGTGTGTGTGTGTGTGTGTGTGTGTGTGTGTGTGTGTTCTCACCCAGCTGGGCCCAGAGCGGGTTGTAGGGGTGTGTCTTGGCCAGCATGTCCACGCTCTGGGAGGAGTGCTTCTCCAGGAAGATCTTGATTGGCGGCTGCCCATTGGGCATCACCGTGGGAACCCAGGCCAGGTGATTGGTTAGGACGGCCGTCAGGAGGGCGGGGAGAAACCTGGGAGCCAGACAGACACAGGTCAAGGGTCAAGGGGAGCAGAACAGGCATTGGGGGGCGTGTTTTTTGGTCTTATGGCCGCTCCCTATTACTACTGATTACAAGAGTGGGAGGTTAAAAAACAAGCAGAACTCTCTCATAGTTTCTGTCAGACGAGCGCGTCTCTCTCTGGTCTCTCTCTGGTCTCTCTCTGGTCTCTCTCTGGTCTCTCTCTCTGGTCTCTCTCTGGTCTCTCTCTCTGGTCTCTCTCTGGTCTCTCTCTCTGGTCTCTCTCTGGTCTCTCTCTCTGGTCTCTCTCTCTGGTCTCTCTCTCTGGTCTCTCTCTCTGGTCTCTCTCTCTGGTCTCTCTCTCTGGTCTCTCTCTGGTCTCTCTCTGGTCTCTCTCTGGTCTCTCTCTCTGGTCTCTCTCTGGTCTCTCTCTGGTCTCTCTCTCTGGTCTCTCTCTCTGGTCTCTCTCTCTGGTCTCTCTCTCTGGTCTCTCTCTCTGGTCTCTCTCTGGCCTCTCTCTGGTCTCTCTCTGGTCTCTCTCTGGTCTCTCTCTGGTCTCTCTCTGGTCTCTCTCTCTGGTCTCTCTCTGGTCTCTCTCTGGTCTCTCTCTGGTCTCTCTCTCTGGTCTCTCTCTGGTCTCTCTCTGGTCTCTCTCTGGTCTCTCTCTCTGGTCTCTCTCTGGTCTCTCTCTGGTCTCTCTCTGGTCTCTCTCTGGTCGTGAGTCACTTCTCCTCCACGGACCACTTCCCTATTCCTGTCTCATGACTCACAGGCTGGTGGAGGGTTAGTCATGTGCAACAAATGTGGTGTGTGAGTGTGTGTGTGTGTGTGTGTATGATGTGTGTGTGTGTGTGAGTGTATGATGTATGTGTGTGTGTGTGTGTGTGCGTGCGTGCGTGATGTGTGTGATGTGTGTGTGTGTGATGTGTGTGTGTGTGATGTGTGTGTGTTTGCGTGTATGATGTGTGTGTGTGTCTGCGTGTATGATGTGTGTGTGTGTGTGTGTGTTTGTGTATGATGTGTGTGTGTGTGTGTGCGTGTATGATGCGTGTGTGTGTATGTTGTGTGTGTGTGTGTGTGTGTGTGTGTGTGTGATGTGTGTGTATCTGCGTGTATGATGTGTGTGTGTGCACGTATGTGTGTGTGTGTGAGTGTGTGTGTGTGTGTGTGTGTGTGTGTCTGCGTGTATGATATGTGTGTGTGTGTGTGTATGATGTGTGTGTGTGTGTGCGTGTATGATGTGTGTGTGTGTGTGAGTGTGTGTGTCTGCGTGTATGATGTGTGTGTGTATGATGTGTGTGAGTGTGTGTGTGTGTGTGTGTGTGTGTGTGTGTGTGTGTGTGTACCAGATGACCGGGCTCTTACTGGTTCTTGGAGGCTTGCTCTATGAGCAGACCCAGCTCCCTCATGAACTCCCCACACAGCTGGTTCTTCTCCGGGGCCCCGGACATCATGGTGAGCCAGACGGGCTCGGCCACGCGGGGCATGGTGTACAGGTC
>NW_028176789.1:65000-70893 GCF_949987555.1 Borostomias antarcticus
CCAGGATTTCCTTCCGTCTCTTCCATCCTTTACTAGCTCACTTCTTCCTTTTCTCAACCCAGCGACGCCGCAAACAGATTCACATCTCTTTTTTCAAGTGAGTCCAAAGCAAGAAAAGCCACAGTCTGCATTCGATCGCCACAGAATTCTCCCGAGGAACCTTCACAACAAACCGCCTCACGCGTTCAGCACGCGTTCAGCACATGTTCAGCACATGTTCAGCGGTCGAGCTCCGCTCTGCTGTAGCGACCTTTAACCTCTCCGTCATCATCCAATGGGAATCAACACCTTCAGGGCCTCCAGGAACCCCACATGAACCTGCAGCTCAGGTTCCCAGACTGACAGCTAGGGAGGCGGCCGGACGATTTACTCACCCTGTAAAACCACGGCTGCTCACAAAACACACTCATTCATTCAGGTTTTTCTTTAATTTCTCACCGTCTATAATATGTGTGTGTGTGTGTGTGTGTGTGTGTGTGTGTGTGTGTGTGTGTGTGTGTGAAAGATAGACCCACTAATAGTTGTACTAGCTGTAGTAGTAATCTCAGTCACAAGAAAACAATTCACTCTAATTTTTCTCAGAACCACAGAGCGTAGGCGGTTCTTCAGTCTACTGCCAGTGAGACTACTTCTGGGTTCTGGACCTGGTTCTGGTTCTGAGCACTGGGTCTGCTGCCTGCCCGGCTCCTAATAAAAGCAGCCCAGAGGGTCTCAGCTGGGGCCAACAGCGTTGCTAACCCCCTCGCTCTCTGCTCCTCTCTGCTCCTCTCTGCTCCTCTCTGCTCCTCTCTGCTCCTCCATGGTTGAAACGGCTACTGGAGTCGGAGCGCCCTCCTGCTCCTCCCCTGAAGACTACCCTCCTCCCTAAAGACCACCCTCCTCCCTAAAGACCACCCTCCTCCCTAAAGACCACCCTCCTCCCTAAAGACCCCCCTCCTCCCTAAAGACCCCTAAAGACCACCCTCCTCCCTAAAGACCACCCTCCTCCCTAAAGACCCCTAAAGACCACCCTCCTCCCTAAAGACCACCCTCCTCCCTAAAGACCACCCTCCTCCCTAAAGACCCCTAAAGACCACCCTCCTCCCTAAAGACCACCCTCCTCCCTAAAGACCACCCTCCTCCCTAAAGACCACCCTCCTCCCTGAAGACCACCCTCCTCCCTAAAGACCACCCTCCTCCCTAAAGACCACCCTCCTCCCTAAAGACCACCCTCCTCCCTAAAGACCACCCTCCTCCCTGAAGACCACCCTCCTCCCTAAAGACCACCCTCCTCCCTAAAGACCACCCTTCTCCCTAAAGACCACCCTCCTCCCTAAAGACCACCCTCCTCCCTAAAGACCACCCTCCTCCCTAAAGACCACCCTCCTCCCTAAAGACCACCCTCCTCCCTGAAGACCACCCTCCTCCCTAAAGACCACCCTCCTCCCTAAAGACCACCCTCCTCCCTAAAGACCACCCTCCTCCCTAAAGACCCCTGAAGACCACCCTCCTCCCTAAAGACCACCCTCCTCCCTAAAGACCACCCTCCTCCCTAAAGACCACCCTCCTCCCTAAAGACCCCTGAAGACCACCCTCCTCCCTAAAGACCACCCTCCTCCCTGAAGACCACCCTCCTCCCTAAAGACCCATGAAGACCACCCTCCTCCCTAAAGACCACCCTCCTCCCTAAAGACCACCCTCCTCCCTAAAGACCACCCTCCTCCCTAAAGACCACCCTCCTCCCTGAAGACCACCCTCCTCCCTAAAGACCACCCTCCTCCCTAAAGACCACCCTCCTCCCTAAAGACCACCCTCCTCCCTAAAGACCCCTGAAGACCACCCTCCTCCCTAAAGACCACCCTCCTCCCTAAAGACCACCCTCCTCCCTAAAGACCCCTGAAGACCACCCTCCTCCCTGAAGACCACCCTCCTCCCTAAAGACCCCTAAAGACCACCCTTCCGTCTCATTGAAACCCTAACGGCGAACACCAAAATGGACCAGCTATATTTGGAGGAAGCTAGTGTGAGATATAAAACATATCTGTGTGTCCCATCATGCAACAGCATTCCTGCTGCTGGCACTCACGTGTTATTTACTATTCTGGACAGCCAGGCTGCCCACTTGGGTTTCTACTCAGTAGAATCGGGTTGCCATGGCAGTGTGCCAGGGGGCATATGACTGCAGCGGTGAAAAGCCTTCAGATATACACACACACACACACACACACACACACGCACACACACAGACGAGCGCTTACGCTCTGTACAGGCACAAATCATGTGCACACACACACACGCTGCCCACTCTGCAGTGGTAAGAGGGAGGGCGTCCCAGCATGCATTTCACCCTGGGTGGAGCCTACCTCTGCCGTCGTTGATAGGGCAAACTCTCTCTCTCCTTCAAGACCTTCCTCTCCCTCCCTCTACCTCCGCTCCCCTCTCTCTCTGCTTACTCCACAGATTATTAATGAGCTTATTTTGGCTCAGGGTGTGTGAACTAGGTGTGTGTGTGTGTGTGTGTGTGTGTGTGTGTGTGTGTGTGCTATGACCACTGCCACTGTTGGGAAGGTCAGAGGCAGTGGGAATCATGCCACACTGACCGGCTGCTCTGACCCTGCACAGCTAAGAACATCCTGGATGTGGAGTATAGACTTCTACTTCCACTAAAACCTCTACTTCCACTAAAACCTCTCCTTCCACTAAAACCTCTCATTCCAATAAAACCTCTACTTCCACTAAAACCTCATTTCACTAAAACATCTCCTTCCACTAAAACCTCTCCTTCCACTAAAACCTCTCCTTCCACTAAAACCTCTCCTTCCACTAAAACCTCTCCTTCCACTAAAACCTCTCTTTCCACTAAAACCTCTCTTTCCACTAAAACCTCTCCTTCCACTAAAACCTCTCCTTCCACTAAAAACTCTCCTTCCACTAAAACCTCTCCTTCCACTAAAACCTCTCCTTCCACTAAAACCTCTCCTTCCACTAAAACCTCTCCTTCCACTAAAACCTCTCCTTCCACTAAAACCTCTCTTTCCACTAAAACCTCTCCCTTCACTAAAACCTCTCCTTCCACTAAAACCTCTCTTTCCACTAAAACCTCTCTTTCCACTAAAACCTCTCCTTCCACTAAAACCTCTACTTCCACTAAAACCTCTCATTCCACTAAAACCTCTCCTTCCACTAAAACCTCTCCTTCCACTAAAACCTCTCCTTCTACTAAAAACTCTTCCACTAAAACCTCTCCTTCCACTAAAACCTCTCCTTCCACTAAAACCTCTACTTCCACTAAAACCTCTCCTTCCACTAAAACCTCTCCTTCCACTAAAACCTCTCCTTCCACTAAAACCTCTCATTCCACTAAAACCTCTCCTTCCACTAAAACCTCTCATTCCACTAAAACCTCTACTTCCACTAAAACCTCTCCTTCCACTAAAACCTCTCCTTCCACTAAAACCTCTCATTCCACTAAAACCTCTACTTCCACTAAAACCTCTCCTTCCACTAAAACCTCTCCTTCCACTAAAAACTCACTTCCACTAAAACCTCTCCTTCCACTAAAACCTCTCCTTCCACTAAAACCTCTCACTCCACTAAAACCTCTCACTCCACTAAAAACTCACTTCCACTAAAACCTCTCCTTCTACTAAAAACTCTTCCACTAAAAACTCTCATTCCACTAAAACCTCTCCTTCCACTAACCCTAACCCACCCTCACCCTTCCGTTGCTCAACTCTTCCTCTTTCCCTTTAAACACTTAACATACAGAACGTTTCAACGAATCATTCAGGAACCTAAATTTAACCTCGTTCTCCCTTCCTTCTTTCCATCTTAGCTTGACAGCCTGACCCGTGTGTGTGTGTGTGTGTGTGTGTGTGTGTGTGTGTGAGTCTCACCTGAACTCGTTGAGCCCGTCCACCATGCGGCTGTAAGCCAGGGCTCTCTGACTGGCATCAGCTGATCTCCGGCTCATCTTCATGGCCTTGGATGTGAAAACAACACATACAGTATATACTTAGAATGGGTGAGGGGAACCTCCTCCAGTGACAACACGATGACAGGAACCCACACCAGCAGGCAGGAACCCACACCAGTAGGCAGGAACCCACACCAGAAGCCAGGAACACACACCAGCAGGCAGAAACACACCCCAGCCCAGCAGCCATGGACGGCAGGCACTCTCTACCCTCTCTCTCTCTTGAGAGTTCAAACCCCACAGAGATAGAATAGAGCAAAAGGTTAGGTTGCTTCATTTCAAATGGGCCGTATGGAATCAGTCATACAGTATGTTAAACCGTATGCTACATAATCTGTGTGTGAGCCTGTGTGTGTGTGTGTGTGTGTGTACATAGCCTAAATGAACCTCACTAAACATGTCATCGCAGATTATTAACATGTAATCTAATATATCAAAATATTGAATGCATTTATTAGAAGCCTAGGCTATAGCCCCCAAGCCTCTATGGTATTCATTACTTGGTGTAATATTCTAGCCTATAGCCGACTGACGGATGACTACAGTATATTATCATCCATGATACCGCTGAGACGCACGTTGGTCTGAGTGCATTTCCTCACGGCCAAGTAGCCTCAGAATCTCGGCTTTTTTTCTGTTTCTTGGTGAAGTGATTGTGTCACTCATGGGCTCTGTGATCATAATACCCTCGCGATCAAGGCTACACCTTTTTAAAAGCCCTGGATCATTTCATGTTTACAAAATATTGACGCGATTACGAAACGGACTGCCAGGGACCAGCATGTTGGATCGCTTGTGAGTAGGTCTTAACGAGGTCTTAGCGACTTAGAAGTCGGAAGTCCTCTTGACTGCCTCTAACTTCTCCTCGACTTAGGAGCCGTTTTTAGCGCTAAAACCCTTTGTGAAATACTCTTATCCCCCCCGAAAACAAATTATGAGCGACACACCCATTCTTTTCAGGAGTTGCTCCTAAAACGGGAAGTTAGGACTAACTTTTAGCCTTAAAATGTTTTATGAACACCAGCCCAGATCTCTTATTTCAAGGAGGCTGAGCTGGTTTGGTACCCAGTGTTGGCCGAGGCTCACCTGCTCGATGGAGCTCTTCAGCTTGTTCATGTGGCTCTCGAAGAGCGGGAAGTGGGAGAAGAAGAAGTCCTGGAACTTGCTGCTCTCCTCCTCGCTCTGCGACAGCAGGAAGATGACCCCGATGGCGATCTTCTTCTTCCTGGCCACGCCCAGATTCGGACCGCCACTCTCATCAGACATGTTGAAGCTCTCCTCTACTGACCTGATGAGTAGAGTAGAGACAACTAGAGTAAGGTACCGCCAGTAAAGCACACTACTAGAGTTAAGAGGAGTACAGTAAAGGTACAGTAAAGACAAGTAGAGACAGAGAAGAGTACAGTAGAGAAGGGTAGAATGGCACTAGATGAAGTGCAACAGTTAAGTGGGGTCAAGAGATGTGTGTGTGTGTGTGTGTGTGTGAGTGTGTGTGAGTGTGTGTGTGTGTGTGTTTGTGTGTGGGTGTGTGTGTGTGAGGGCGTGTGTGTGTGTGAGTGTGTGTGTGTGTGTGTGTGTGTGTGTGGTGTACAGTGGCAGCTATCTGTGTTTCCAGCTGTCTGTGGTCTCAGTATCATGTCCAGTCATCTCTCTCTCTCTGGTCTCTCTCTCTCTGGTCTCTCTCTCTGGTCTGGTCTCTCTCTCTGGTCTGGTCTCTCTCTCTGGTCTCTCTCTCTCTCTGGTCTCTCTCTCTCTGGTCTCTCTCTCTGGTCTGGTCTCTCTCTCTATGGTCTCTCTCTCTCTCTGGTCTCTCTCTCACCCACCCTGAACCCTCCTCGTTACCCAGCTGCCCTCGGGAATCTAAGCAGGTCCTCCAAGGATACACTTCACACACACACACAGGAGGCCCAGCTGAGGAGTGTGTGTGTGTGTGTGTTT
>NW_028176788.1:7500-12500 GCF_949987555.1 Borostomias antarcticus
ACACACACGCGCGAGAGGACCGCATGTACGAGGTCGAAGCGGGATCGAGACCCCCGGTGTTGGCGGGGTGCGTGGGGGCGCGTGTAGGTGGAGCAGCCGGGTGGGGATACATGCGGTAAACACACCTACAAACGCCGAGCCCGTTAACCACCTCCCCCTCCCCCCTCCCACCTCCCCCCCTCCCCCCCAGCATAATCCTGCCTCAACTTTATCCCTTTAATATTTCATATCCCGGCCCCCGCCACGCGCCCGGCCAAACGCCTCTGCTGGGGCGCTGGAATATGGATGAGAGGTGCACGTTTACCCGTTTACCTGCTGACAGTGGGAGCCCACTCACAACAATAACCCCCCTAACACTTCCCTCCTCCACCTGCCCCCCTAACACCCCCCTCCTTCACCTGCCCCCCCTAACACCCCCCTAACACCCCCCTCCTCCACACCCCGCCCTCCACCTGCCCCCCCTAACACCCCCCTCCTCCACACCCCCCCCTCACCTCCCCTCTCACCCCGGCGTCCCCAGAGCTTGCTTGTTAGAAAAGAGGACGTGTTGGAGGAGAGGAGAGGAGGAGGGGAGGGGAGGGGAGGAGGAGAGGGGAGGAGAGGGGAGAGGAGGAGAGGGGAGGAGAGAGGAGGAGAGGGGAGGAGAGAGGAGGGGAGGGGAGGAGGAGAGAGGAGGAGAGGGGAGGAGAGGAGAGAGGAGGGTAGGAGAGGAGAGGAGAGGAAAGCCTGGTGGATGGAGGTGAGGGCTGGAGCTCACACACGCACACACACTCTGGCGTGTCAGACTGACGGGTGTGAGATCAACGAGGTGGACAGGAGGGGATCGGGACACGGCCCTGCGTGAGGCTGCTTTTCCTGCCGTACCGATCTGAATAAAACGTGCGCAGTGTTGCTTTCCGGCTCCTTCCTGACAGGAGTGACAGATGAACAACAGAATATCCGTTTTAGTACGTTCGGCATGCCGCCCTACGGACTACGAGCGTCTAGATCTCACTGAGAAACAGAAACGGTGAACTCAGGGTAACCCAGTTAATGCCTGGCGTCGTAGCGTCAGCTACATTACCGCCGAGTGTCCATCATGGCGTCCCACGCGCCGGTGACATCGCCGTACTCCACGGCGTCACACCTCATCAACACACACACACACGGGCGCTCTAATGACACCACTGCTTCAGTCTGGGCCTGCCGCTATGCATGACTTCAATTAATGCAATTACAGTAGACTTTAATTGTTCCGTAATATCTATGGATAAAGCCAATGTGTTAAGTAGAGTAATTACTGGTAATGACTGCATTGGAAGGGGAGTCGACTGTAGGGAGGTGTTGAGAGTAACCAGTGAATTCATTTCTGCCTAATAGGCCTTTTGTTAAATCCCCCACCGTCCGCCTGTGATAAGGGTGCTAAAAATTAATGATTTATAACTATTGAACCAGCAATCACATTTTAATTAGGCAGTAATTTATGATAATTTGTCTTCTTTTGCAGCAGTACAGTTCATAATTGTTAATTAGCCGGAGATGATTTGTGCTTTTGAACATGTACCCCGATGGTGGACTGAAGACCAATGGAGGTCCGTTTGAGGCGCTATCGGGAACAACGAGACAGACGGCTAAAAACAGAACGAAAACAAAGAGCTTGACATGTCCATCTGTACCATGCTAGACGCTCTCGGGTTGCCAGGTTCGTTTCTGCCAAGTCTATATATCTCTCTCTGTCTCAGTCTGCCAGAGGAGGAGGAGGAGGGAGGAAGAGGAGGATAGGGGATGAAGAGGGCTGTAAATGTTCCTGTCCAGGTTTGTGTATTTGGCGAGCCGAGCGGCTGAAAGTGGCTGAGATGTGTTTTTTTCTCTCCGCAGGTCTTTGGCGTTAGAAACCGTCGACAGACGGCAGAGCAGCTCTCAGCGATCGCAGATTGCCGTTACGTCTCTTCCCGCGCCACGTTCTAAATCCGTTCAACCGGTCCCGCGTCCCTCCTGCTCCTCCACCATCATCCGCTCCCCTCGCTCACCTTCTCTCTCCGTGACTCACTCGCACTCATCCTTCCATCTCCTATCGGCCGTGCTTCGCAGGCCTGCTCTCTATTCAATAACACACCGCAGGAATGAGAAGAATATGTCGAAAAATCCAGGACTATTCCACCGATTTGTATCGTTTCATGTGCGCCATTGAGGGAATAAAATAGGAGTGGATACTGGAGGGAGGACAACGTCTCTGGCTTTGCCATTCTCTTCACCAAAACTGTCAGAAGAGAACATGTCTGAAGCTCTATTTAACATGAAGAAGAGAGGCGAAATAACCCCCCCCCCTTTTAGACCGCATTACTGATTTAAACTATTCCTCCCTCCCTCTCCTGTGTCAAGTCTTTAGAGGGCTGAGTCAAAGGCATGCAAAGAGGGGTGCTCAAAAGGCTTTGACGAGCGCAAGAATAAAGTCTTGCTATGAAGGAAGTTTTGGCCCTTTCATACCTTTCTCTCCATCTCTGAACTGTCCCGTTTGATGAGCAAAATTATTCAGATATTTAAAAGGCATTAAAATTAATAACAGACATTTATTTTCGCTTTCAGAAAGGCTACGCAATATATATATATATATTTTTTTCTTCTAGGACATATCCTTTTAATTAAAATATCTTTCTGTTTGTTGCTAATGTGGTACAGATTGCTAGAGAATGACAGGAAGGGAGAGAGAGAGAGAGAGAGAGATGAAGAAGAGAAAGGAAAGAGGTTTTAGTTGGATGTGGTTCATGTAAAATCCTACTACAATGATGAATCTGTGTGTAAAGCTGTTTGGATCTTGGGAGGTCAGCTCTCTCCAGCAGCCTCTCACCCTATTAGCTGTCAGTTCCCTCCTCTCCCCTCAAAGCATTCTGGGAAATCACACACACAAACCCCCTTCTGAATATAGCTTAGTACCCGCTACCACCCATGTCCTCCCTTTTAAGAGCCCTACGTGACGAACGCTGAATACTTCATCGCTATTAATAGTGTGCTTGATTGTTCACTTTTATAAGCCTCCCTTCACGCTCAAAACCTCAAGCTTAGCTTTGGCATTTTGTCTGCTTGGAAACGTCAATCGGCTTCTTGCCTCTCTCTGTTCCTGTCTCTCACCAGAATACTGAGAAAACCTCACTAGAATACTGAACGTGCGTTTACTGTGCAGCCATTTCAATCTCAATTACCTCAAAAAAATAAGGAAAAGAAAGAAGAAGTACATTACTGAACGCTAGGGCTGGGTTTAAAAAATCGATTCATGGATTCTGAATCAAATGATTCAGAATCGATTCATGAATCCCAAAATCAAGCTTTTATTTAATGAATGAATGAATAAATTAAGGAATGAATAGTTCATTCATTCAATGATTCATTCATTCATTCATTCATTTTTGGAAATCATCGATACCCAGCCCTAGTATTGATGTGTTGCATAACTTGGCATTCATGTAATTAAGGTTACAGCTAAAAAAACAGGTTTTAGTAACACTAACCGAATCGATATTGAATCAAATTGAATTGAATTGTGATAATCGATTCCAAACCTTGTGAATCGGAATCGAATCGATTCTTGAAATTCGACTCGATACCCAGCCCTACTGAACGCGTCTCTTAGCACCCTCACACCTCCTGTCTGCGTGTTGCCTCGGTCAAGGTCCACTCTGCGTCAACAGAATCCTCCTCCCTCGGACAGAGGTCAGCTGAGGTCAGCAGGACGCCCATCCAGCCACTCAAGTCATTATTTCCTGCAACAGAACACTGGATGTCAGTTTTCACAAATAATGAGCTCCCATATTAATTCCATGTAAAACTACATGGTAAACGGACTGCACTTATATATATATATAGTGCTTTTATTCAAAGCGATTTACAATGACCTCTGATTCATCCACGCACCAATGGCGGCAGCTGCCATGCAAGGTGCTACCCTGCTCATTGGGAGCATTTTAGGGTTCAGTGTCTTTGCCCAAGGACACTTTGACATGGGGACAGGAAGAGGCGGAATTCGAACCACTGACCCCATGATCATTGGACGACCCGCTCTACCACTGAGCCACAGTCGCCCCATAATTGTCCCATCCCATAATTCCTAAGGTATTGTTGCCATGGACTTTATCTCTTCTCAGGAAACATTTCAAGGGTTCGTTTCAGTCACGATTTATTGAAAAACATCTGCAAGCGTCATGTTACGACTCCTACCTCTTCTCCCAACCTCGCCCCCTCTCTACCCCCCCCTGGGCCTCCTGCGCGCCCTTCGTGCGCACTTTTCTGGCTATTCTGACCCACAATCCATTGCACGGCGGAAATGACGTCACATGTGCGAGTCGCGACAGCTTTGGACGAATGTCGCTTCATGGACAGCGACGGATGTGGGCACATTTCAAGGGACGATGTTATGACAAAGCGGTATGTCCCAATTGTATGCATACTGCGTGCAAAGTACTACTTTCTAGGGTCAGCTGTAGTGCGCACTGGTAGTAAAAAGTAGAAGTATGAGATTCGGAACACAGGCCTAGTCTACACTCATTACTGTACATTACATCACAGTCATTTAGCAGACGCTTTTATCCAAAGCGACTAACAATAATTGCGTTTAACGTAGGAAAAGCCAATGTACTACTACTCGCCAGAACTCTCAAGTGCATCTTCTTTCTAAAACAAGTGACTAAGAGCATGATCTAGTGCTGAAGGCAAAGTGCAAGAATATCAATCTAAAATACAATATGTGCTTAAGAGGGAGTGAGTGAGAGGGATCTTTACCCTTCTATCCATGTGGTAAAGTATCCCCGACTAGCCCACATTGCTCTCCGTAGCCGCAGTGTTTTTTCTCGGCAGCTGTGATTTACGTACCGCTTAGTCTCCGAACCCTTAGAGCCGCGCTTGCCACTTCCTGTTTACTTCCTGGTATTATTATTTCACCGAGTCACCATTAAAGCATCTGCTTGGGCTTTACACCATTATCTGTCTCCCGAGTTGAGCGGTTGAGTCCAGAACCACCGAGGGTCGTA
>NW_028176788.1:17500-20784 GCF_949987555.1 Borostomias antarcticus
GGCCTGTATATGGCCCAGATCCGCTTGCTATCTGGCTGTGTCTAGCTCCAGAACACTTTGAACCAGACAGCATGACCAGGCATGTGCACTCATATACCTCAAGGGGGGCAAGGGACTCTGCATATTTATAAATAACTTCCTGCTGCGCAGAGTTTGCCCTGACGAACAGATTTTGATTGAATCAAAACATCAGGTTGGAAAATAATTAGTTCCTGCCAGGCGATGCCCTACCTATCCTCTCTCTTGTTTTCCTAGCTACCGCAGTGCGCGCGCTATGAGCGAAACAAATGCACCCGCACACGAAACAAACGCACCTGCACACGCACGCGATAGGCAGCCGTGAGCGTCAATAATGGATGCAGCTGAGAAGCGTCTCAAGTTGGGTTGAACCCTCTGGCCAGCCTCCCTCATGGTCAAACCATGGCTGAGCACATGGTCAATTACACTGGCCCGAATCTCATCAGAGAGGATCGCTCTCCCTCTTCCTTCTCCTCCTCTTCCTCTTCCTCCTCCTCCTCCTCGTCCTCATCTTCCTTGTCGTCCTCCTCCTCCTCCTCCTCCTATTCCTCCTCCTATTCCTCCTCCTCCTCCTCCTCCTCCTATTCCTCCTCCTCCTCCTCTTCCTCCTCTTCTTCCTCTTCCTCATCCTCCTTGTCCTCTTCCTCCTCCTCCTTGTCTTCCTCGTCCTCCTCCTCCTCCTCCTCATCCTCCTCGTCCTCTTCCTCCTCCTCGTCTTCCTCGTCCTCCTCCTTGTCCCTCCTCCTACTCCTCTTCCTCCTCCTCTTCCTCCTCTTCTTCCTCCTCCTCTTCCTCCTCTTCTTCCTCCTCCTCATCCTCCTTGTCCTCTTCCTCCTCCTCCTTGTCTTCCTCCTCCTCATCCTCCTTGTCCTCCTCCTCTTCTTCCTCCTCCTCCTCCTCCTCCTCCTCCTCCTCCTCCTCCTCCTCTTCTCCTCCTCCTCATCCTCCTCATACTCTTCCTCCTCGTCCTTTCTGGTCGCCTCTCTCTTCAAAGTTGTCCTCCATCTCTCTCCAAACCAGGAGCTCCCCTGTGACTTTTTATTGTTAAAGCTGATTGCAAATTACACAACATTACACAGCATTTAGCAATTTGAATAGTTGTGTTTTCAATGTGGTTTAGAGGGCGGTTTAGAATTGACGTTTGAGTGGAAAGCAGGAAGTGTGTGTGTGTGTGTGTGTGTGTGTGTAGTTCAGCAGAATTGGTTTAGACTAAACTGTACATGAGTTACAGAAACACATTGTCTTAAGTTCCAGTTTTAGTGTGTAAACAACTATAATTAAAACTTCTTATGTTAAACTTTTCACTTAGGAGAGAAAACACTCGTCCTGTGTGCTTACAATACTCAAGTATTGAGTCTCTCCCACAAAAACCTTTCATTGGAGAACAAAACACTCACACACACACACACACACACACACGCACACACACACACACACACTGAGCCTGCCATTTAATAATTATGAGGCGTAAAATCCTTGCCGACGGTGAGCATGCTGAGGGATGTAATTATGACCTCTTTCAGCGAGCCCACGCTCGGTGGCGATGCTACGTTTCCTCTCGGAGAGAGAAAAACTCTCCCAAGGAATGATGGGAAATCGCGCCCTTCGCTGCAATTAAGGACAATAATTATCTGCAAGAAAATTGTTTCAATGCTTTTCAGCCCAGAAGCAAAATGCATTGATGGGGGTAAAGGTTGGCAACGAGGGTGACAGTTGGATTCAAGTGATATTTAGAATGGCGACATTGTTGTAAAAAGGTGTGTAAGTGCTCCCAGTCTGCGCCTGCTGGAGGATTAGAGTGCTGGGAGTGATTTTACCTCCACTGTTCCCAACCTTCACAGATCTTATCAAAAGCTCCCTGACAGACCAACGGAAAGTCTTCTGTTCAAATATCAAAGAGCAAACACACACACACACACACGCACACACACACACACACACACACACACACACACACACACACACACACACACACACACACACACACACACACATGCACACATGATGTATATTCAGCTGAGGAAGGCTTCAAGGCCATGGCAAGAAGAGGAAATTAGAGGAAAGGAGATGAGAAGGAGGGAGAGGGGAGAAAAGGAGAGGAGAAAAGAGGAGAGGAGAGGAGGGAGAGGAGAGGAGAAGAAGAGAAGATAGGAGAGGAGAAGAGAGAAGAGAGGAGAGGAGAGGAGAGGAGAGGAGAGGAGAGGAGAGGAGAGGAGAGGAGAGGAGAGGAGAGGAGAGGAGAGGAAAAAAGGAGAAGAAAGGAGAGCGGAGCAGAGAAGAGGAGAAGGAAGGAGGAGAGGAGAAGAGAGGAGAAGAGAGAAGAGAAAGAGAGGAGAGGAGAGGAGATGAGAGAGAGGAGAAGAGAGACTAGTGGGAGGAGAGCAGAGGAGAGGAGAAGAGAGACTAGTGGGGAGGAGAGCAGAGGAGAGGAGAGAGAGACTAGTGGGAGGAGAGCAGAGGAGAGGAGAAGAGAGGAGAGGAGAGCAGAAGAGAGACTAGTGGGAGGAGAGCAGAGGAGAGGAGAAGAGAGACTAGTGGGAGGGGAGCAGAGGAGAGGAGAAGAGAGACTAGTGGGGAGGAGAGCAGAGCAGAGGAGCAGCCCTGTTTGTGTGTGGAGTCCTGCGGTGGGATCCATCTGTGGCCGCTGGCTGAACAAAGAGCTGGACTCCTCGTCCGGCAGGAGGGGGAAATGGGAAGCAGCTTGCGAAGAGAGAGACTTGCACACACGTGCACCGCCTGTTTACACTGGGCCAGACTGGGTCCAGACCGGGTCCAGACGCCACACGCCGAGGCATTCCAGCGCTCACGGTGGCCTTGTCGGCGCCGATCCACGTTTTCACGCTTGACTTTGCGCCGCCCGTGCGTGTGTATGCGTATGTCACAGGGAGTGTATGCGCGCGTTTGTCGGCCGTTGCGTTCCATGTAAACGGATCCCAAGCTCCCGTTACACACCACAGTGCACCACTGTTGTGAGGAGGGGTGTGGAGGGAGCGGCCTGCTGTTCCGTCCACCCTCCACCCCCCCCCCCCCCCCCCCCCCACCGGAGGAAGGGTCTGCCTTCTGTGCCGCAATCAACATTCACGGAAAATAGAATCCATTATATGCAAAACAAACAATGGAGGGAGGAAAAAAAACAAAAACGTTCAAGCGAGCTGTCAGGTCCTTTCAAGAATCAATATGAGCTCTTTCATCTGAGTCCCAACGTCTTCCTGGTAATTATCCTGCATATTTTATACCGCCACACCCCCCCCCCCCCTTCGCCAGCG